>NC_135992.1:16193742-16258312 GCF_053455715.1 Rhinoraja longicauda | reverse complement strand
CGTCACTCCTCTCGTCTCGCCACCGTTTCCTAGGGCGGGGGTCTGACCCGGGTTCGATCCTGACTTCGGCTGCTGTCTGTACGGAGTTTGCATGTTCTCCCTGTGGCCCGCGTGGGCATCCCAATGACCTACAGGTTTGGGGGTTAATCGGCCCTCTGTAAATTGCTCTCTCCCCCGTGTGTGGGGAGTGGATAGGAAAGTGGGATATCACAAAACTAGTGTGAACAGGTGATCGCTCGGTGGCGCTGACTCGGTGGGCCGAAGGGCCTGTTTCTGTGCTGTATCCCTAAACTAAACTAAACTAAACTAAACTTCAGCTGAACCTGCCAGGTATGCCTGGCAGTAATTGGGTACTTGTTCAGAGAGGGGTGGGGGGAGGGTTACAGAAATGGCCACCATTGCTGGCTCTCTACCCTGTCAGACAGTCATTGAAGTTACACTCTCTGCGGGACCATCACTGCCCCTGTCCCCCTCCTCTCCTCTCCTCCCCCCCCACCTTCTCCCAGAGAGGGCAGTGCACGAGGGGTTATCATGGTGCAGGGTGCTGTCCATTCCACCCCCTGCCTGACCTTCACACGGTGCCCTGGTGCACGAGACAGCCTAGACTCACCACCCTGCCCACATTCAGGAAAAGACCTGGGGATTAAACTACCCCCCTCCCCATCCAGTCCTCCCCCCCCCCCCCCCCCCCCCCCCCCCCCCCCCCCCGGGCCCCTGGTGCTTTCCTTATTTGGGACCTACAAATGCTCATGCAGGTGACGTGGAGAGGGTAGAGGGGCGATGAGCACGGCCACCCATCTCCCGCTGCCCAAACGCAGCTCAATAGTGACCGGGTTGAGGAGTTGGCCGTAGAGTTTGGGGCTAAGTCGGCTGCACTGTTTGTTCTTCACCATCAGAGCTGAAATGGGAAAGTCCAATTCTCAGCCTCTGAAGGTTGAAACCCTCGGGTGTTTCGTCTATGAGATAATATTTACAAAAAGTTGAAAATAAGGTCAGAATGGGCCCACAACACAGGGCTGGACCTACAGTGGGGGTGGGGGGGGTTGAGGTACACTGCATATGGCGGCCAAAGCGGGGGAGGTGACAGGACACTGCAAATGGCTGCCGGTCTGTATGACACGTGACTGGACACTGCAAATGGCCGCCGCTCTGTATGACACGTGACTGACACTGCAAAAGGCCACCGTTCGGTATAACATGTGACGACACTGCATATGGCCGCCGAACTGGAACAGCAAAGTGAGAGGACACTGCAAATGGCCGACGTGTTGGAAAAAACGTGACTTCACAATAGTTGCGGACTCCTGGTAGCGGGAGGTTACTGCAAAGGTGAAGATGGTCGCTGGTCTGCAGTGATGTCACGGGACGCTTTGCAAACGGTCGAGGAACGGCCGACAAATGGAACGGCCTCGCCTGAAGACCAGCTTTGGTCGGAAACGGACCCTGAACTTAAAGACGCCAACCTTTGTCCCTTCCATCGATAGCGGCTGCTGTACGGTTGTGTTCCCCTCGTTCCACCACCCACCCACAACTCCCCCACCCCAAAAAAAAAGAATGTTTAAAAATAAAATAGAAGGAACACAAAATGGAGCAGCTAAAAATTAGCGCTTCCTTCAAGAGAGAAGAACTGGGTGTTCTAGATGTGAGGTTTGGCCGATGTGATGTCGGGGAGGGCAGGGAGAGGGGAGGGAGATTAAACCCCCCCCCCCCCCAGGACAAGAACTCTTGTGGGAGAGGCTCTGAGCTTTTTAAAAACAATTCTCTGAGGGTCTGATTTGAGCAATTGCTGCAACACATTACAGACCTATACTTTTTTCTCAGATTTTAATCAAAGATTTCCACTCCCAACCTCTTTGTCCTTTTAACAAAAAGAATTAACTATTTTAAAAACGCAAAAAAAAACCCCTCAACCCCACCACCAACCCTAACGCGGGCAGAATATAATTTAATCGTTTTATGTTATTTAAAAATATCTTACAGATTTCCGTGTCTCCCTTCCAGTAAAATGTAAGTTTTACACAAAAAAAATAATGAGGATCTGTCCTTTATCAGATGCTGACCTGTGGTAACGGTTTTTAAAAGCATTGGCATCTTGCCACATCTCCCGTGTATATATTGTACAGAGCAAATGTCCATGTACTATATTGTATTTGAGAGAGCTAACCAATACTTAACAGAGAAAAAAAAACACACAGAAGGTTGCTTAGTTGTGCTGTTCAGTCTGACTGGACCTTATTAGTACTTGGTTTATATAATATGTTCTGAGAATTGTCAAGTGTCCTATTTTATTCAAACAAAAATAGAGGCAGGTTACGACAAAATGGTGCCATGTGTCTCCGGGGGTGGACCAGATATCTTTGGGAAGAGGGAGAGTGGCGCTGGGGGTTTGTTATGTGGTGGTGATTCTCTGATTCCCTCCACTCCTTGTACCTCTCCACACTTCATCACCCACACAGGGCCGAATCCCCGCCCGGATCCACGCGGGTTAACAAATGATATTTGCCTCTCCTGGTCAAACTGCCTGTGGTGTCCAGTGTGTGTGTGTCTCGAGTGCTGTGTGTGTGTGCAGCGCTGTGTGTGTGTAGCACTGTGTGTGTGTGTGTGTGTGTGTGTAGCACTGTGTGTGTGTGTAGCGCTGTGTGTGTAGCAGTGTGTGTGTGTGTAGCGCTGTGTGTGTGTGTGTGTAGCGCTGTGTGTGTGTGTGTTTGCGTGTGTGTGTGTGTAGCGCTGTGGGTGTGTGCGTCGAGAATGTGTGTGTCTCGTGTGTATATGTGTGTGTCTCGTGTTGTGTGTTTGTGCGTGTGACTTGTGTGTTGTGTGTTTGTGTGTGTGTGTAGCGCTGAGTGTGTGTTGTATGTGTAGCACTGTGCATGTCAAGTGCGTGTATGTGTCGAGTGTGTGTGTGTGTAGTGTGCGTGTGTATATGTGTCGAGTGTGTGTGCGCATGCGCGTGTCTGTGTGCGTTGTACTTTCCCAATCCTTTTCCTCCCCGAAACCCCCCCCCCACTGACCCGTGGGATCTCTGCACTCCCCCCCCCCCCCCCCCCCCCCCCCGTCCAGTGGTTTGAGAGAGGTGTGTCGGAGTTCAGTTTAGTTTATTGTCACATGTGCCGAGGTACAGTGAGAAGCTTTTGTTGCGTGCTATCCAGTCAGCAGAAAGACAACACATGATTACAATCGATCCATTTACAGTGTACAGATACAGGATAAGGGAATAACGTTAAATAAAGTGCAAGGTAAAGCCAGCAAAGTCCGATCAAGGATAGTCCGAGGGTCACCTATGAGGTAGACAGTAGTTCAGCACTGCTCTCTGGTTGTGGTGGGATGGTTCAGTTGCCTGATAACAGCCGGGAAGAAACTGTCCCTGAATCTGGAGGTGTGCGTTTACACACTACTGTACCTCTTCCGCGAGGGGAGAGGGAAGAAGAGGGAGTGGCCGGGCTGAGACTGTGCAAAGAATTCCACACATTCACCTCCCAAAAGAAATCCTTCCTCATGTCCACTTGAGTATGCTGCTGGCCATGCCGAGGCAGCGTGGGGTGTAGATGGAGTCAATGGAAGGGAGGTTGGTTTGTGTGATGGTCTAGGCTGCTGGCCTTGCCGAGGAGAGAGGGTCAAAGGGGAATATCGACATCAATCAGGCCGCCTGGCAGTGAATGAATTAAAAAATAAACATTGCACTTCAAAGGGAAATCAAGGACAAGAGATGCATATTATTTCAAATTGGAAGTTAAAGTCGTGCAGCACAGGACAGGCCCTTTGCCCACTATGTCTCCAAAGACGTACAGGTATGTAGGTTAATTGGCTGGGTAAATGTAAAAATGTAAATGTAAAAATTGTCCCTAGTGGGTGTAAGATAGTGTTAATGTACGGGGATTACTGGGCGGCACGGACTTGGAGGGCCGAAAAGGCCTGTTTCCGGCTGTGTATATATATGATATGATATGATATGTCCGGGCCCACCATTTTGCCCATGTTACACTGATCCCATTGACCTGCATTGGGTGTGTACGTTCTAATGAATCCTGTACTCTGGTAAGAAAGCAAAATCAGCATTTTCTGGAGCCGAAATCTAGGAGCAGAATTAGGCCATTCGGCCCATCAGGTCTACTCCGCCATTCAATCATGGCTGATCTATCTCTCCCTCCTAACCCCATTCTCCTGCCTTCTCCCCGTAACCCCTGACACCCGCACTGAACAAGAATCTATCTATCTCTGCCTTAAAAATATCCATTGACTTGGCCTCCACAGCCTTCTGTGGCAAAGAATTCCACAGATTCACCACCCAAAAGAAATCCCTCATGTCCTTTCTTAGGTGTTCTTGAGTGTGAGCAGCTGAGTGAGTTATTTGGCAGAGCGAGGGAGTGTTTGTTCCATGGGGTATCGTTTTATTTCCCTAACTAAAAATCAAGTTGAAGTTAACCCTCGCTAATTTATTTTCCTCTGCCCATTAAATAAATCAGTTCCAAAATTATCCCAAATAAAACTGGCCCAAGCCTCTTACTTTCCTGGACCCACAATGAGGGGTCACATTGACCACTATTGGACACAGAGTGCTGGAGTAACTCAGTGGGTCGGGCAGCATCTGTGGAGAACATGGGTAGGTGATGTAACGGGTCCCAGCCTGAATAGCTGTCTCCATGTTCTCCAGGGGTGTGTGAAGAGGTTAATTGGCTTGTGTAAATTGGCCCCAGTAGGTTGGGTAGTACTGGTATATGGGTATCACAAAATGCTGGAGTAACTCAGCAGGTCAGGCAGCGTCTAGAAGAGAGGGAATGGGTGACGTTTGAGGTTGAGACCCTTCTTCAGACTGGTATATGGGTGATCGTCGGTACTCCAGCACTTTGTGTCTTTTTTTGTTTGTACGCCAGCAGCTGCAGTTCCTTGTGTTTCCATTTGACCGTGGACGGACCACCTCGGGCTGGCGGCTGGGGTCACCCAATCTTGCTGGAGGTCCCCGCCCTGCTTCACCGGCTCATTGCTACCACGTGGCCCAAGCCCCGTTGTCCCCACTGCGCTCACCAATCTTCTCGGAGAGAAGAATTGCCCCAAGCCCCTTGTGTATGTGTATGTGTGTTTGGCGTGTGTGAAGTTGACCAGGTTTTTAAACCCTTTTTAACTCCAAGAGGGGTTGGCAAAGGGGGTGGGAGGGGGGGAGAGGTGAATGGCAGAGGAGGGGATGGGAGGAGAGGAGAGAGGGGAAGGGGAAGGGAGGGGAGGGGAGAGGAGGAAGAGGGGGGAAGAGGAGGGGAAGGGAGGGGAAGGGAGGGAGGAGGATGAGATTCGTTGTGTGGAGACAGCAGGGTGTGGGCAGCCATTTTGTAGGCCCGGGCCTTGTGGTTTGGGGATGGAAGTTGGGCCCCAGTCAAGCCTTTTTGTCGTGATCTGCCTTCAGAGATGCAATGGCTTCATCTCTCACTCTCTCTCTCTTTATGTAATACTTATTATCGACCTTTTTTAATGATGTGTTCTAACTGTACAATGTTATGGCCTGAAAGGTATCGTTAACGTTTTTGATTTGTGTTCTTGTATTGATGTTACATATATTATATATTTTTAATTGTTTAACAATGTCCTGCAAATATTTTTCTTTTCCTATTTCTCCCTCCCGCCCCCCCCCCCCCTCGCAAAATGTACAACTTGCATTGTATACTGTGTTCACAGAATGAAAGGAAAACACATTCTTCCTCTGTATTTTGTTCTTTTCTAAAAAAAATAGTTTGACCTCTTTCGTGTTTTAAATGCCGAATAATTCCTGTGCTGCCTAGTGTATATTTTGTTGGTTATTTTTTCCGTTAGCTTGTTGGTGTGTGTGTGTCTCTCTGTTGTGCCCTCTGGTTGGTGGGTAGTGTTCCTTGCTGCACTGATACAGGCAGGACTCCATCACAAGCTCTGCGTCAGGGTATGGAAACACCACCCATGGCGCAGCGGGTAGAGCTGCTGCCCCACAGACCCGGGTTCCATCCCGATCACGGGTGCCGTCTGTACGGAGTTTGTACGTCCTCCCCATGACCCGCGTGGGTTTTCTCCGGGTGCTTGGGTTTCATACGTTCATAAGTGATAGGAGCAGAATTAGGCCATTCGGCCCATCGAGCCTACTTTGTCATTCAATCATGGCTGATCTATCTCCCTCTCATCCCCATTCTCCTGCCTTCTCCCCATAACCCCTGACACCCGTACTAATCAAGAATCTGTCAATCTCCGCCTTAAAAATATCCACTGACTTGGCCTCCACAGCCGTCTGTGTTTCCTTCCACACTCCAGGTTTGCAGATTAATTGGCTTCTGTAAATTGTAAATTGTCCCCAGTGTGTGCAGGATAGTGCGAGTGTGCAGGGATCGCTGGTCGGTGCAGACTCGCTGGGCCGAAGGGCCTGTTTCCGTCCGAGCTGTATCTCTGAACTAAAGTAAAGCTAATATCCTTAACTTTCCCTTCTCACTTTAAATTTATGCCCTCTAGTCTTTGACATTTCCACTCTGGGACAAAGGTTTCTACTGTCTATCCTATATTTTGTATATTTCTATCATGTCTCCCGTCAACCCACGACGTATCCAAGAAAACAGTCCAAGTCTCTCCTGAGGAAGGGTCTCGAACCGAAATGTCACCTATTCCTTTTCTCCATAGATGCTGCCTGACCCGCTGAGTTACTCCAACACTCTGTGAAACGTCACCTATCCATGTTCTCCACAGATGCTGCCTGACCCGCTGAGTTACTCCAGCACTGTGTGAAACGTCACCTATCCATGTTCCCCACAGATGCTGCCTGACCCGCTGAGTTACTCCAGCACTCTGTGAAACGTCACCTATCCATGTTCTCCGCAGATGCTGCCTGACTCGCTGAGTTACTCCAGCACTCTGTGAAACGTCACCTATCCATGTTCCCCACAGATGCTGCCTGACTCGCTGAGTTACTCCAGCACTCTGTGAAACGTCACCTATCCATGTTCCCCACAGATGCTGCCTGACCCGCTGAGTTACTCTAGCATTTCATATCCATCTCAGTCTCTCCTTACAGCAAATTACCTCTAATCCAGGCGATATCCTGCTTAGCCTCTTGTGCATCCTCTCAATGTCCAATTTAGCAGGAAAAATAAGATTGAAACACAAAAAAACGCAGACATTGGAATCTTGAGCAAAATGCAAAGTGCTGGAGGAACTCCGCGGGTCAGGCAGCATCTGTGGTGGGGATGTAAAGGCGATGTTTTGGGTTGGACCTTCCTTTAGGCTGCAGTACGATGGGGATCCTCCAGTTTCACACTAATGTGGTTCGACACAGCAGTCCTAAATCTGCAAGGAGCTCGACCAGTTTAACTGAAAGATACAGCACGGAAACAGGCCCACTGGGTCCACGCCGACCATCAATCACCCACACACTAACACTACACACACTAGGGGCAATTTGGTGTTCGTAGTTGAGGTAGGATTATGGTTGTGTGCATGAACCTTTAGTTTAGTTGTGAGATACTGCGTGGAAACAGTCTCTTCGGCCCACCGAGTCCGCACTGACCAGCGATCCCTGCACACTAACACTATCCTTCACACACTAGGGTCATTTTTTTACAATTACACCAAACCAATTAACCTACAAACCTGTACGTCTGGAGTGTGGGAGGAAACTGAAGATCTCGGATAAAACCCAAGTAGGTCACAGGGAGAATGTACAACCTCCGTACAGACAGCACCCGTGGTCAGGATGGAACCCGGGTCTCTGGCGCTGTGAGGTACCAACTCTACCGCTGTGTCACCGTGCTGCCCTTGTATATTTAAATCATGGGAGATTGCAGAAGAGTGATCTGGGTTGCCCTACTTGATTTACTAAAGGCTAGTCTGCAGATGCAACACGTCATTAGGAAACCTAACAACATGTTATTGTAGATTATGAGGGAGATTGAATACTAAAGTAGGGAGGTTATACTTCAATTAGCGTGGGTGTTGGTGAGATCACTTTGGGTGTGTTTCAACGTCCTTGAGTAAGTAAGGACAGACATTGGAAGACAGAGGGATTTATTAGATTCTTATCTGGAAATGAGGAACGGTTGGAATTTAGAAGACCAAGAGGTCACTTGGTTGAGGACTTACAAGTGGACTGGATGCGTTGCTAGATACCGAATGCATTCAGCAATACAACCTGTCTGGTTAGAAATCTTCAAACAAGTCTCCACAGTGCAACCGTGATGCTGGAAGGTCCAGCTTGGTCAACCCCATTCCAGGTACCATCCATAAACCAGAGGATCAGCCATCACACCAGGCTGGAGGGTTCCCATGGCACTCTCGTATACACCGAAACCTGGAGATACAAGGAACGGCAGATGCTGGACTCCGGCGTAAAACATGACAAGGCTGGTGGACAAGCAGAAAGAACAGCAGGTGACCGCGACCGGCAAGGGCAAGGTTTAAATTGCGGTGAGGCCGCAGCTCCACCAGATGCACCACTGTCCTGTGCGTGTTAGACTGTGGAGAGAATGACCAGATGATGTCAATGAAGGAAGCCATTCAGCCCATTGACTGTTGGTGGCTGTTGGAGAAATGCCACCTAACCCATTCATTTCCCTGCCATCTATTCTATTGCCCAGTAACCATTCTTGCAGCTGCATGAAAATTTATAGTCATGAATTAAATCAGCAATCAGGATCTTTTGCAGATGCAGGAAGAAAGTACAGTGCCCGGGGGAAGCTAATAGGAGCATCAAAGTTCAAAATGGGAGCTTGACACAACACCGCCAGCTCCAACACCATTGTGCCACCCTTTTATTCTAATAGTGAATGTAAGGCTAAACCTACCCAGCTGCTCCACATGTGTCCGTTATACCATCCCACTAAACCTTTATTTAAGGCACATTCCTTGTATATGCATACTTGGCCAATAAACTTATTCATTCATTCATTCATTTCACTCCCTGCATGGCAAGAACTTTCTTGTTCAAACAAGCAGACTGAACCTGTACACAAAACTTCCGATGGCGTCTGACTAAGATATGTTTTACAATACAATATATCTTTATTGTCATTGTACAGGGGTACAACGAGATTGAGAATGCGCCTCCCATACGATGCAATAATTTAATTAATTTAAACAACAACAACCCAACGAAACAATTGCACTAAAAGCTAACGGAATTTCTAATCCAAATAATGATAACGATAACAATTTTTTTGAAAATCATTGATGCCAGAAATCTGAAATAAAAACAGAAGACTGGAAACATTCGGAGCCATCAGTTCAGATCAGACCTGGAAAGAAAAAGAGGGGAAAGTATCGTAGCGAAACTTCTGAAACGAAAACGTTCACTATTTCTCTTGATTCTGCCTGCCCTGCTGAGTGTTAACAGCATTTGTTGTTTTTAATCCAGTTTTCCAACACTTGCAGAAGGACACAAAGTGCTGGAGTAACTCAGCGGGACGGGCAGCATCTGTGGAGAGAAGGAATGGGTGACGTTGCGGGTCGAGACCCTTCAGCCACCAACACTTGCATTGGGGTTAATAAGGGTCTCACTCGACCCGAAACGTCGCCTATCCATACTCTCTCCAGAGATGCTGGACTGACTCGCTGAGTTATTCCAGCATTTTGTGTCTTCCGTGTACACCAGCAGCTGCAGTTGCTTCCTACACACTTCCAACACTTGCAGCTGCTGGTGGAGAGACACAAAAAGCTGGAGTGACTCAGCGGGACAGGCAGCATCTGTGGAGAGAAGGAATGGGTAACGTTTCGGGTCGAGACCCTTTTTCAGACCCGAACCGTCCCATCCAGTATCTGCAGTTCCTTCCTACACATCTTCAGCCTGAAGATAGACACAAATACTGGAGTAAAACACAGCGGGACGGGCAGCATCTCAGGAGAGAAGGAATGGGTGACGTTTCGGGTCGAGACCCTTCTTCAGACTGAAGAAACGTCACCCATTCCTCCTCCCCAGAGATGCTGCCTGACCCGCTGAGTTACTCCAGCATTTTGTGTCTCCCTTCTTCAGCCTGAAGTCGCTGTCAATGACAGGCGGCAATGGCGGCGGTACGGGGCGCGTCCGCGTGACGTCACGGGAAAGGGCTCTATCACTCGGCGTGGGGGGGGGCACGTGACGTGCGCTGCTGAGGGGGCGGGGCCACGTGGTTGCGTCGTGCGTGCTGGGCCTAGCGGCGCGGACGGCGGGCCGGAGCCGCGGGCTGTGGTAAGGAGCTGCTGCTGCTGCTGCTCGCTCGGAGGGGGGGGGGGGGTCTCGCGCTCCGTGTTTACACCGTCAGCTCCGACCCGACCCCCCCCCCCCCCCCCCCCCCCCCCGTGCTGTGGCTTAACCAGCGGCCGGAGCTGCCGTATCTCGTCGTCGTCGTCGCCGCCGCCTCTCCTCTCGGACACCCCGGGTTCGATCCCGACCTCGGCTGCCGTCTGCGCGCTCTCTCATATAAGGGATAGGAGCAGAATTAGGCCATTCAGCCCATCGAGCCCCTCCCCCCCGCCGCCGCCCACTCAATCATGGCTGATCCATCTCCCCCTCCTGAAGAAGGGTCACGACCCCAAACGTCACCTATCCATGTTCTCCACAGATGCTGCCTGACCCGCTGAGTTACTCCAGCACTCTGTGAAACGTCACCTATCCATGTTCTCCACAGATGCTGCCTGACCCACTGAGTTGCTCCAGCACTCTGTGAAACGTCACCTATCCATGTTCTCCACAGATGCTGCCTGACCCGCTGAGTTACTCCAGCACTTTGTGAAACGTCACCTATCCATGTTCTCCACAGATGCTGCCTGACCCGCTGAGTTACTCCAGCACTTTGTGAAACAAGTACCTTCGATTTGTACCAGCATCTGCAGTTATTTCCTTACACTGTCTCTCCCTCCTGACCACACTCACAATCCCAGCAGAGCTGCAAGGACCAAGGTTGACCGTCGGCGGTGAGTCCAGCACCACCACCACCACTATAATCCCCTTGCTGATCCAGAGTGGGCAAACTCTTCCAGACCGCAGGACCAAGTTACGCCCGACGACCATCTACAAAGACACGCACACGGGTTGATTCCGAGCAACATCTTCAACCTGCAAACTCAACCCAAAGACCAGGCAATCGGGGGTTCCACACACAACATCATCCCAACAAGGGAAGACTTGTAGGTATAGACAATGGACAATAGGTGCAGGACTAGGCCCTTCGAGCCAGCACCACCATTCAATGTGATCATGGCTGATCATTCTCAATCAGTACCCCGTTCCTGCCTTCTCCCCATACCCCCTGACTCTGCTATCCTTAAGAGCTCTCTCTTGAATGCATTCAGAGAATTGGCCCCCACTGCCTTCTGAGGCAGAGAATTCCACAGATTCACAACTCTCTGACTGAAAAAGTTTTTCCTCATCTCCGTTCTAAATGGCCTACCCCTTATTCTTAAACTGTGGCCCATGGTTCTGGCCCCTATTCACTGCACCCAAAGACAGTTTGCCAATGGAATCATCTCCGCCATGACATTCGCACTGCACCCGACCTTCAAGAGACCAAGTTGGAAACAATCCATATTAATATTAAGATGTTGACCTTTAAGGCCCACTTTAATATTTAATTGTGACTTGGCACATGACCCTC
Source organism: Rhinoraja longicauda (assembly GCF_053455715.1). Classification (NCBI taxonomy): domain Eukaryota; kingdom Metazoa; phylum Chordata; class Chondrichthyes; order Rajiformes; family Arhynchobatidae; genus Rhinoraja; species Rhinoraja longicauda. The sequence goes on along the minus strand of NC_135992.1, from coordinate 16,246,748 downwards.
CTAACGTATGCAACAACCAGTGATGGTGATAATACGTCACGACACAGATACAGATAACCCCATTCTCCTGCCTTGGGCCTCATAATCCCTGACGCCCGCACTAATCAAGAATCTATCTACCTCTGCCTTAAAAATATCCACAGACTTGGCCTCCACAGCCGTCTGTGGCAAAGAATTCCACAGATTCACCACCCTCTGACTAAAGAAATTCCTCGTCGTCTCCTTTCTAAAGGAAAGTCCTTTAATTCTGAGGCTGTGCCCTCTGGTCCTGGACTCCCCCACCAGTGGAAACATCCTCTCCACATCCTCTCTATCCAAGCCTTTCACTTTTCTGTACGTTTCAATGAGGTCCTCCCTCATTCTTCTGAACTCTTCTTCTCCCCGTGACCTGCGCAGGTTTTCTCCGGGTGCTCCGGTTTCCTCCCACTTTCCAAAGACGTGAGGGTTTGTAGATTAGTTGGCTGGACTGTAAATTGTTCCTCGTGTGTAAGATGGTGTTAGTGTGCAGGGATCGCTGATCGGTGCAGACTCAGTGAGCTGAAGGGCCTGTTTCCACGCTGTATCTCTAAACGAAACTCAGTAAATTGCCCCTACTATTGTGTGGGACAGCATAGAACTAGTTTCTGTTTCTGTTTTCTACTGCACAGCCGCCAACAACTGGGCTATCTCGTGCAGGTTTCGCTCGTGTGGGTACTGGTTACAAAAAGATTATTTCGATTTTTATGTGAGCAAGTTTGATGAGATGATCCATGTCCAAGTTGTCGGTGGTCAGCATGGACTTGATGGGCTGAAGGGCCTGTTTCCATGCTGTAGCTTTCAAGGAACCTGGATGTGTTGACAGCTTGGAAGAAGCAACGATTTAAACCTGTCCCTTGCCTGTCTGTGTAGGAAGTAACAGCAGAAGCTGGTTTAAACCGAAGATAGACACAAAATGCTGGAGTAACTCAGCGGGTCAGGCAGCATCTCTGGAGAGAAGGAATGGGTGACACTTTGAGTTGAGACCCTTCTTCAGGTTTGACCCGCAACGTCACCCATTCCTTCTCTCCAGAGATGCTGCCTGTCCCGCTGAGTTACTCCTTGCCTGTCTGTGTGACCTGGTAGTACAAGAAGATAACTGCAGATGCTGGTACAAATCGAAGGTATTTATTCACAAAATGCTGGAGTAACTCAGCAGGTCAGGCAACATCTCGGGAGAGAAGGAATGGGTGACGTTTCGGGTCGAGACCCTTCTTCAGACTGACCTGGTGTGACCTGGTGTTCTCTCACGCTGTTCACCAGCTAGACGGGGAAATAAACAGTCAAAAAACACCTATTAATTATTTTACTTTGTCCATGAAATGACCCTTTTCACCCTGTGTTTCTTGTAGAGACGTTCACGTCTGGTGCACCTCCCATGACCACAGAATATTTCAATGGTTCTTTATTATCACATGCACTGTGATACAGTTTCTTCCCGGCTGATATCAGGCAACTGAACCATCCAACCACACAACCAGAGAGTGGTCCTGAACTACTATCTACCTCATTGGTGACCCTCGGACTATCCTTGATCGGACTTTGTTGGCTTTACCTTGCACTAAACGTTATTCCCTTATCATGTATCTATACACTGTAAACGGCTCGATTGTAATCATGTACAGTCTTTCTGCTGACTGGTTAGCACGCAGCAAAAGCTTTTCACTGTACCTCGGTACACGTGACAATAACTGTACTGAACAGTGAAATTCATTTATTCACAAAATGCTGGAGTAACTCAGCATCTCGGGAGAGAAGGAATGGGTGACGTTTCGGGTCGAGACCCAAGTCATTGGATAAAGGGTACAACGTTTAGTGCAAGATAAAGTCTGGTTAAAGATAATGCAAAGGTCTCCAATGAGGAAGGTGGGAGGTTGGGACTAAACTCGAACTAACAAGAGGACTGATCATTATTGTTACATATACCGAGGTGCAGTGAAAAGCTTTGTTTTGTCAGATTAGATAACACGAGACCTGAATACAATCAAGCCAAACTCAAGTACAGCAGGTAGAGCAAAGAGAGGGATACAGAATGCAGCATATAGTTCTCAGCGTTGTAGTTTATCAGTTCCAGAGCAAGTGTCTAACATCCACAAGGAGGTATGTTGGTGAATCAGACAGTACCCTAGCTTGTGGAAGGACCGTTCAGAAGCCTGAGAACAGAGGGGAAGAAGCTGTTGCCGCGTTTGGTGGTGCGCGCTTTCAAGCTTCTGTACCTTCTGTCGGACAGGAGCGGGGAGAAAAGAAAATGGCCATGGTGGGACAAGTCTTTAATTATGTTGACTACTTTCCCCCGGTGATGTGAAGTGTAGATGAAGTTGAGAGTGGGGAGTCTGATCTGAGTTTCATCCACAACTCTGCCTTTATTTTGCAGTCTCGGGTAGAGCTGTTTCCAAACCAAGTTGTGTTGCAAACATTACAAGCCTTTGCCTTTTTTTCTTACCAACGACAAAGGAGCATTTGGTCTATTGAGTCTGCCCCGCCATTCGCTCATGGCTGATCTATTTTTCCTTCTCAACCCCATTCTCCTGTCTTCTCATCGCAACCTTTGATGCCCTTTACAATCAATCTCTGCTTTAAAAATGCCCAAAGACTCTGTTTCCTTTCTCTCCGTCACCAAGCCCCCAGCAGCGGTGGTGTGGGACAAGCCTGGTGGGAATGTGTAGGTGAAATCCTCTTTTCAGGTGAAGCACCAATTTAATTGTGCCCCTTCCAATTTAGGAGATGGCATTGACTGTGAATTCTCCATTTCACCTTTACCATCTGCCATTACTATGGTTTGCATCTGGCTTTAGTACAGGGCGCAGCACCGTGCCTCGAGAACTGGCCTCATTACATTACTTTCATTGATCAATTTACCTGCATTTAATCCTTGTGTAGACTTTTGTTCACTTTAGTCTTTACTTTAGACTTTAGAGATACCGTGCTGACCAGCGGTCATCCCGTACACTAGCACTATCCTACACACACACTAGGGACCATTTACTATTTTAACCGAAGCCGATTAACCAACAAACCTGTTTGTCTTTGGAGTGTGGGAAGAAACAGGAGCACCCAGAGAAAACCCATGAGGTCATGGGGAGAACGTACAAGTTGTGTTGGAAAATAACTGCAGATGCTGGTACAAATCGAAGGTGTCACAAAATGCTGGAGTGATTCAGCAGGTCAGGCAGCATCCAGGAGAGAGGGAATGGGTGACGTATCGGGTCGAGACCCTTCTTCAGACTGATCTTTGAAGAAAGGTCTCGACCTGAAACGTCACCCATTCCCTCTCTTCTGGATGCTGCCTGACCTGCAGAGTTACTCCAGCATTTTGTGATACCTTCGGGAGAACGTACAAACTCCATACAGACAGCACCCGAGGTGAGGATGGAACCCGGGTCTCTGGCGCTGAGAGGCAGCAACTACTACTGCGCCACCGTGCCGTCCTGTGGATCAATGTCCCCTTTTTGCTCTTTAATCTTTCCTGCCTTTTGCTGTATTATCAATCTTTTTGTTTTCTCAAATTAAAAAAACATAAAATGCTGGCAACACCTAGCAAGTTGGACAGTCTCTGTGGAAAGGAAACAGGGTAACCAAGACCCTTCACTTTCCGCAGGTGCTGCCTGATCTGCTGCGTGTTCCCATCGTTTGTTCGTTCATGTTTCCAGCTTCTGTTTATTGTTTTTAATCTTCTTTTTGTTTTTCCTCCCCTTGCCCCTTTTCAGCGATTATTCTCTCCGTTTTGATGAGATCGCGTAGACCTGAAATGTTAACAGTTTCCAGCGCTCTTTGCTTTTATTTAACGTTGTGCCATGTTGTGTTTCAGACTGACCTGACTGAGGAGCCAGCACTGTTTGACACTCACACACACGCTTGCCTTAGCCGCTGCCTGCCTGGGAATGGAAAGGGAGGTTTGGCAGTGACCTGCGGCCAGCATGGTTGTTCCCCCGAACGACACCCCCTCTCCTCCCAACATGGTGTCAGACGTGGTGTTCGTCATTGAGGGAACAGCAAACCTCGGGCCGTACTTTGAGTCTCTGCGGAATCATTACATTCTCCCTGCAATTGAGTGAGTATGGATTCCCTCCAAAACCGCCAACCCAGGTCAATGATCAATGAATACTTTATGTGTAAGAAAATAACTGCAGATGCTGGTACAAATCAAAGGTATTTATTCACAAAATGCTGGAGTAACTCAGCGGGACAGGCAGCATCTCAGGAGAGAAGGAATGGGTGATGTTTCGGGTCGAGACCCTTCTTCAGTCTGAAGAAACGTCACCCATTCCTTCTCTCCTGAATAAATACCAATGAATACTTTATTGTCACACGTGACAAGTCACAGTGGTATGCAAATAGTCGCCACATAGAGGACGCGTACAAAGTTACAAAGGCCCTTGTTTATCCCCCCACTCACGGCAATCCCCACACGCTTGGTCCCCACTGTTCATCCCCCCCACTCACGGCGATCCCCACACGCCTGGTCCCCACTGTTCATCCCCCCACTCATGGCGATCCCCACACCGGTCGTCCCCCACCCACGCCGGGTCCTGTGTTCCTTCCTCCGGCAGCGGCATCCTCACTTCCACGTGTCCGTCCTCGTCCGTCGGTTGGCGCCATCATTGACCGCTGCACTGACCCCTCCACTATCGCCGCCGGGTCCTCTCCGGACGCCTCTGGGACGCCGACCCCGGCCCCAGCTGCGGGCTCCGTTAGCCACGGGCTCTGTCGACCCAGGGGCCGTTAGCCGCGGGCCCCACAGACCCAGGGGCCATTGGCCGCGGGCTCCGTCAGCCCAGGGGCCGTTAGCTGTGGGCCCCACAGCCCCAGGGGCCGTTAGCCGCGGGCCCCACAGACCCAGGGGCCATTAGCCGCGGGCTCCGTCAGCCCAGGGGCCGTTAGCTGTGGGCCCCACAGACCCAGGGGCCGTTAGCCGCGGGCCCCACAGACCCAGGGGCCATTAGCCGCGGGCTCCGCCGGCCCAGGGGCCGTTAGCTGTGGGCCCCACAGACCCAGGGGCCGTTAGCTGTGGGCCCCACAGACCCAGGGGCCATTAGCCGAGGGCTCCGTCGGCCCAGGGGCCGTTAGCTGTGGGCCCCACAGACCCAGGTGCCATTAGACGCGGGCCCCACAGACCCAGGGGCCGTTAGCCGAGGGCTCCGTCGGCCCAGGGGCCGTTAGCCGCGGGCTCCACAGACCCAGGGGCCATTAGCCACGGGCTCCACAGACCCAGGGGCCATTAGCCGCGGGCTCCGTCGGCCCAGGGGCCGTTAGCTGTGGGCCCCACAGACCCAGGGGCCATTAGCTCCGTCCCACGAGGCTCCGGCCTCAGCTTCTCCATGGGCTCATCGTCGGCCTCCTGCACAGTTTAGATGGAAACAAGCCCTTCGGCCCACCGAGTCCACGCCGAACATCAATCACCCGCTCACACTAATTCTATGTTATCCCACTTTCGCATCCAATCCCCACACACTAGGAGCAATATTAGAGGCCAAATAACCTACAACCCTGTGGCCTGTGGGAGGAAACCAGAGCACCTGCAGAAAAGACCAGGAGCAATCAGGGTCGGCCACAAGTGACCTCGGGCTGGGTGCTGCCTGGTGGGCCCAGCGCTGCCTGGTGGGCCCAGCGTTGCCTGGTGGGCCCAGCGTTGGCTGGGGTGGTGTGATCTCCAGAGGGGAACAATGTGGAGAACTGTAGCACTGGTAAAACAAGTAGGGTGGAGGAAGGGGGAGGGGAGGGTAAGTAGAAATGAGAGAGTTCACTGCTCACCCCGCTGGGTGTGAGCTGCCTCCAGCACAATACGAGGTGCTGATCCTCCAGTTTGTGTGGGCACTCACTCTGGCAATGGAGGAGGCTCAGGACAGGCAGGTCAGTGTGGGAACGCGTTCTGAGCTAGCAGCTGAACAGGAAGTGTGAGCACTGACCTCTCATCTGCGGCTTAGTGCTTCACAGCAAGCCCAGACAAAGGGAACCTGTTTTCTTTCCCTCTGTGATCGCTAATGAAAGATCACAGAAAGTGGAGTCATGCAGAATAAAAGGAGCTGGTTTACCCCTGTGGCAGCACTGACAAAGAGCTGTTTCATAGCTCCACTCCCTCTGCCGTTCCTCTGTAGCTCTACAGTTTCCACAAGCCGCCCCCAGCCCTTTCAAGATAGACTGAAGAGAATATGAATCGGAACTGCTCTATTAAGCTTTCTGTTTTATCTTTTGCAGGTATTTTAATGACGGTCCCCCAGCAGAAACTGATTTTGGTGGAGATGTATGTAATCTTATAAACTTTATTTGTGCTTGAGAATGCTCTTTCTAGCTTGCAGTGTCCATTTTAAACATTAGAGCGCACAGCTACACATGAGAACAAACCTCCCTCACCTTTATGATAGATCCTGTAGATTAACTTCAGCGATATACAACGTGCAGGCAGAGGAGGGTAGTTTACCCTGGCATCATGTTCCGCACGGACATTGTGGGCCGAAGGGCCTGTCCCTATGCTCTACTCTACTAAGAACATAGAACAGTACAGACACAAAATGCTGGAGTAACTCAGCGGGACAGGCAGCATCTCTGGATAGAAGGAATGGGTGACGTTTTGAGTTGAGACCCTTCTTCAGTCTGAAGAAGGGTCTCAACCCGAATCGTCACCCATTCCTTCTATCCAGAGATGCTACCTGACCCGCTGAGTTGCTCCAGCACTCTGAAACGTCACCTATCCATGTTCTCCACAGATGCTGCCTGTCCCGCTGAGTTACTCCAGCACTCTGTGAAACGTCACCTATCCATGTTCTCCACAGATGCTGCCTGTCCCGCTGAGTTACTCCAGCACTCTGTGAAACGTCACCTATCCATGTTCTCCACAGATGCTGCCTGTCCCGCTGAGTTACTCCAGAATTTTGTGTCTGTTTTTGTGACTTTTCCTTGATTGAAAATCCATGCAGGAAATCTAAAAGAAAAACAGATATTGCTAAAAGTGCCTGGCAGGTTTGGCAGGATCAGCATGAAGTGGTTCTAGTGCAGTGTCTTTGACATGAAACGTTAACGCTGTTACTCTCCGCACGTGCTGCCAGACTAACTCTTATCTCCAGCAGTTTTCATTGATGTGGTCCAAGTCCTCCTGTTGGAGTGACCTGACAACACTTGGTGTCATCAGTGCTTGACTCCTTGATCAGTGCGGGTGCCAGGGGTTATGGAGAGAAGGCAGGAGAATGGGGTTGAGAGGGAGAGATAGATCAGCCATTCAGGAAGGAGATGAGGAGGAATTTCTTTACTCAGAGGGTGGTGAATCTGTGCGATTCATTGCCACAGACGGCTGTGGGGGCCAAGTCAGTGGATATTTTTCAGGCGGAGATAGATAGATTATTGATTATTACGAGTGTCAGGGGTTATGGGGAGAAGGCAGGAGGATGGGGTTAGGAGGAAGAGATAGATCAGCCGTGATTGAATGGCGGAGTAGACTTGATGGGCTGAATGGCCTAATTCTGCTCCTATATGTGAGCTTCATTCTGTGGATGACGTTGCGTCTCACTACTGACTCAGCTCTCTCTCTCTCTCCACAGTACGGGGGCACACAGTACAGTTTAGTTGTGTTCAACACTGTGGACTGTGCTCCCGAGTCGTACGTGCAGTGCCACGCTCCCACCAGCAGCGCGTATGAATTTGTCACCTGGCTCGACAGTATTCAGTAAGTAATTCCCGAACCTACAGAGCTGGCCGCGGGAGCATCAGCCTCACCGTGAATGCCGGGAATGATCGTCCACATTGGTCTCTGGACTGGGGCACTTCTGCAATGTGTAGTTTAGTTTACAGATACAGGACGGCGACATCTCGGCTCACCGAGGTCACACCGACCAGCGATCCCCGCACATTAACACTATCCTACACACACTAGGGACAATTTACAATCTACAGAGGCCAATTACCCTACAAACCTGCACGTCTTTGGTGTACGGGAGGGAACAGAGAATCTCGGAGGAAACTGGTGCAGGTGACGGGGAGAATGTACAGCGAGCACCTGTAGTCAGGATGGAAGCCGGGTCTCTGGCCCTGTGAGGCAGTAGCTCCACCGTGCCTCCCTTATTGTGTGGAAGAGCAGAGATGGTGAAGAGGCAATTTAACGAGTGAGGTTTGATCGATCCCATGGGGGTGAAACCCTTTCCACTGGCAACAGTGACCATTCAAGGCAGCAGGATTTAAGAAAAGTAGCTAAAGAGTGAGATGCAGTACTAAAGTAGTGAACCGTCACAGGCTACATTGCTCTGGTACAGCAGGCAGTCAGAGCAGTTACATTGCTGGTACAGCAGGCAGTGAGAGTAGCTGTGTTACACTGGTACAGCAGACAGTGAGTGGCTATGTTACACTGGTACAGCAGGCTGTCAGAGCAGTTACATTGCTGGTACAGCAGGCAGTGAGAGTAGCTACATTGCGCTGGTACAGCAGGCAGTGAGAGTAGCTATGTTACACTGGTACAGCAGGCAGTGAGTGGCTATGTTACACTGGTACAGCAGGCAGTGAGAGTGGCTATGTTACACTGGTACAGCAGGCAGAGTAGCTATGTTACACTGGTACAGCAGGCAGTGAGAGTAGCTATGTTACACTGGTACAGCAGGCAGTGAGAGTAGCTATGTTACACTGGTACAGCAGGCAGAGTAGCTATGTTACACTGGTACAGCAGGCAGTGAGTGGCTATGTTACACTGGTACAGCAGGCAGTCAGAGCAGCTTTGCGTAACTGGAGGGGAACTGGTCTCATGCATGCATGGGAAACGCTGGGTATTCGGGAAAAGAGGACGAGAGTGGGGCTAATTGTTTGGCGTTTCAAAGGAGTACGAGCGTGCAGATGGCTTCTGTAACGCTGCGAGGCTCTGAGATTTGTATCCACTGAGTCACATTCAATCGCAGTTCTTGTTGCTGGTGAATGCAGCGATTATTTTGTGCGTACAGTCACACGAGCGGGAATGAATGGATCGACAGTTAAGCAACTTCCAGTCCCCTTGCTTGAAGAAAGAGTGCTTTTCTTTACACAATGACATGGACAAGAGAGAGTTAGATTTAGCCGAGAGCTAAAGGAATCAAGGGATATGGGGAGAAGGCAGGAACGGGGTACTGATTTTAGATGATCAGCCATGATCACATTGAATGGCGGTGCTGGCTCGAAGGGCCGAATGGCCTACTCCTGCACCTGTTTTTTCTATGTTTCTATGACTGCCTTTACATCTACCTGAATGCAGGGTGAATATTTGATTACATAAGCAGTACACTGTGCAGCAGACTGAAGAAGGGTCTCGACCCGAAACATCATCCGTTCCTTCTCTCCAGAGATGCTGCCTGTCCCACTGAGACAGCATTCTGTCTCTTCATCTGCAGTTCCTTCCCACTCAGTAACATATGTGTTTATCAGCAGGTGTTTAAACCTTAGACCCAACGTACTGCCCCATCTGTAGGGACGAACTGCAGATGCTGGTTTGTACCAAAGATAGTGCTGGAGTAATTCAACGGGTCAAACAGCATCTCTGGAAAAAAAGGGATGGGTGAGGTTTTGGGTCGGAACCCTTCCTCAGATTGGGTTCTGACTGAAACGTTACCGATCCTTTTTCTCCAGAGATGCAGTGCTGCTCCATTTCTGTTAAATCATAATTGACCGAATCAACCCCCTCTCAAAAGTTTAAAGGAGAAAAAGTGAGCAATGTTTGTAACTAGAGCTTCTCACGACCTCGGGCAATCCCAACCAAAGTGCTGTACGAACAGCGAAATGTTTCTGTTGCACAGTGCCACTGTTGTGCTGCAGAAGTACAGCACCAGTTGGTGCATGGCAGGCCTTCGTGGGTTAATCTCTGACACGGTGGCGCAGCGGTAGAGTTGCTGCCTCACAGCGCCAGGGTCCCGGGTTCCATCCCGACTACGGGTGCTGCCTGTACAGAGTTTGTACGTTCTCCCCGTGACCTGCGTGGGTTTTCACCGAGATCTTCGGTTTCCTCCCACACTCTTAAGACGTGCAGGTTTGTTGTATAATTGGCTTGGTATAAATGTAAAGATTGTCCCTAGTGTGTGTAGGGTGGTGTTAGTGTGCGGGGATCGCTGGGCGGTGAGGACTCGGTGGGCTGAAGTGTCTTTTTCAGCTCTGTATCTCTAAAACTTTAAAAAAAACTAAATGAATAACAAACTAAAAAAAAAAATTGGGGGAAACTGAAAATAAAATAGGAAATGTTGGAATCTCTAAGCACCATGGAACGAGAGATGGAATGAATGTTTCAACTTTATGCACTTTCAAATTATTCCTTCCACAGGTTTCCCCGCACTGTATCTCTATACTAGAAAAACCCTATTTAATCTCCATAGAAACATAGAAAATAGGTGCAGGAGGAGTCCATTCGGCTCTTTGAGCCAGCACCGCCATTCATTGTGATCATGGCTGATCATCCACAATCAATAACCCGTGCCTGCCTTCTCCCCATATCCCTTGGTTCCACTAGCCCCTAGAGCTCTATCTAACTCTCTCTTAAATCCACCCAGTGATTTGGCCTCCACTGCCCTCTGTGACAGAGAATTCCACAAATTCACAACTCTCTGGGTGAAAAAGTTTCCTTCTCACCTCAGTTATAAATGGCCTCCCCTTTATTGTTAGACTGTGTCCCCTGGTTCTGGACTCCCCCAACATTGGGAACATTTTTCCTGCATCTAGCTTGTCCAGTCCTTTTATAATTTGATATGTCTTCCAGCCCTTTTATAATGTTATCCGCCATGTGTGACGTTGGTTGAGGTGTGGTCTTTGGCCAGTCCATCAGGGACATTGGTCTTACTCTGCCACACAGTGGCATGGGCTCCAGCCAAGCTAATGGCCATGTGCCTTGCATTGACAGGTTCATGGGTGGTGGAGGAGAGAGCTGCAGTCTGATTGCAGAGGGGCTCAGCACAGCCCTGCAGCTCTTTGATGACTTCAAGAAAATGCGGGAACAAATGTAAGAGGAATTTTTAAATTTTTTAGTTTCATAATGTTTGTTTGAAACATGAAGTTCTCTCGTTTTTGGAGCGGGGGGGGGGGGGGGGGGGGCTGCATTGAAACTCACTGACTGGTGAAAGGGCTAGATAGTGTGGATGTGGAGAGGATGTTTCCACTAGTGGGATTATTATTGCTCAGATAAACCAATGTAATGATCTGAGTAATAACGATTGCTGTGGCTATCAGCAGTAACTTTCCTATATTGCAAGATCTATTGTATCTAGAGCCAGCTAGAGAAGGTTATGCGACAGGTTTAATGTCCCCAGCGATACGTCGCTGCCAAAGATGGCGTAGAGTTTCGAGATACAGAGCGGGAACGGGCCCTTCGGCCCACCAAGTCCAGGCCGACCAGCGATCACTAGCACTATCCTACACACTAGCGACAATTACCTACAAACCTGCGCGTCTTTGGAGTGTGGGAGGAAACCGGAGCACCCGGAGAAAACCCTACGCAGGTCACGGGGAGAACGTACAAACTTCACACTGACAGCACCCGTAGTCAGGATGGAACCTGGGTCTCTGGCGCTGTGAAGCAGCAGCTCTACCCGCTGCACCACTGTGCCACACTTGTATAGACTACTTGACTGCCTCTGTAATGATCTTAAAGGGCACTGACTTAAAAATGTCTCTTCTGTTCCAGAGGGCAGACTCACAAGATTTGTGTTTTGATCTGTAACTCTCCTCCATACCTCCTGTCGGCTGTGGAGAGCACTACCTACTCGGGGCTCACCACCGACAGACTGGTGCAGATGATCGGAGACGTGAGTGTTACAAAACATAGAAAACATAGACTATCGCTGCAAGAGGAGGCCATTCGACGCCTTGAGCCAGCACCGCCATTCAATATAATCATGGCTGATCATCCGAAATCAGTACCCCGTTCCTGCCTTCTACCCATATCTCTTGATTCCTTTAGCCCAAAGAGCTAAATCTCTCTTGAAAACATCCAATGATTTGGCCTCCACTGCCTTCTGTGGCAGAGAATTCCACAGATTCACAACTCTCTGGGTGAAAAGGTTTTTCCTCATCTCAGTCCTAAATGGCCTACCCCTTATTCTTAATGTGTTGTCCACGTTGTGAGCGTTCTTGTCCACCGGGTGGTCAGGTCACGGTGATCATGCCGGCCGGGGTTGGTGTGTCAGGCCGCGGTGATCATGCCGGCCGGGGTTGGTGTGTCAGGTCACGGTGATCATGCCGGCCGGGGTTGGTGTGTCAGGCCGCGGTGATCATGCTGGCCGGGGTTGGTGTGTCAGGTTACGGTGATCATGCTGGCCGGGGGTGGTGTGTCTGATCTAAATTGGGAAGGTGACCTTTAAGCGGCCGGGGGGCATACGTTTTTGTTTACGACGTGTCGGCCTTGTTCTTGGTTCATGCCCAAGTTGAAGATTGTGAGCGGTGTGTGATGTTGATGCAAGGTGTGTGAAGCACTTTAATGTGCCGTTCCCGGCCACACTTGACCCACTGAGCGCGGCTTTCCCTATAAACATTTGTTCTAGATTTTGTACATGCTCAGCCGTTTAGCCCAGAGATACAGCACGGAAACAGGCCCTTCAGCCCACCAAGTCCGCCCTGACCAGCGATCCCCGCGCACTAACACTATCCTACACACACTACGGACAATTCACAATTTTACCAAAGCCAATTAACCTGCAGACCTGCACGTCTTTGGACTGTGGGAGGAAACCGGAGCGCCCGGAGAAAACCCACGCAGGTCACGGGGAGAACGTACAAACTCCGTACAGACAGCTCCTGTGGTCAGGATCAAACCCGGGTCTCTGGCGCTGTGAGGCAGCAGCTCTACCCGCTGTGCCACCCCAAGTTTGAAAGAACAAAAATAGGAAATCATCCAAATGTTGGTGCATTTTGTGAAAAGAAGGGAGGTTTTGACTTTACCACTTGCGTCCAGCAGGTGGGAGCAGAGTCCTTCCTCAATGACAAGCGGGCGTGACCACACAAGGGAGATCCTAAACGCTTATCCTTGACATCCAGTGGTGTTAGCGTTGACCAGTACCCCATTATTAACATCTTGTGGAGTACCACGATGGAACCCCCCGAAGGCTCGGCTGGACCAGGGGCCTCAGTTTAAGAATAAGGGGTCGGCCATTTAGAACGGAGATGAGGAAAAACTTTTTCATCCAGAGAGTTGTGAATCTGTGGAATTCTCTGCCTCAGAAGGCAGTGGAGGCCAATTCTCTAGATGCTTTCAAGAGAGAGTTAGATAGAGCTCTTAAGGATAGCGGAGTCAGGGGAGAAGCCAGGAACGGGGTACTGATTGTGGATGATCAGCCATGATCACAGTGAATGGCGGTGCTGGCTGGAAGGGCCGAATGGCCTTCTCCTGCACCTATTGTCTATTGACTGGGAGCAAGCCACTGGAGATGTTGGCGGGTGAACCAGGGTCATGCCTCCAGCTGCAGGCTTCAAGGTCGGCTGCAGGAGGAGCCCCCCTGGGACACAAAGATGGCCGGGCGAGGAGCGGAGAGGGGAGGGACGTGGGCCCACTGGGACTGCTCCAGTACATCGAGCGCACTGGCCGACTGGACTTTGGAAATGGCAGCGCCCACATGTGTAATATATGCAAAAAGAATTGCACACGTGACAAATAAATCACCAGAATGCTGGAGTAACTCAGCGGGTCAGGCAGCATCTGTGGAGAGAAGGAATGGGTGGCGTTTCACAGAGTGCTGGAGTAACTCAGCGGGTCAGGCAGCATCTGTGGAGAGAAGGAACGGGTGTCCCAAAGGGTCTTGAGCCGAAACATCACCCATTCCTTCTCTCCTGAGATACTGCCTGACCCGCTGAGTTACTCCAGCATTTTGTGAATAAATACCATCGATGTGTACTAGCATCTTCAGTTATTTTCTTATATAAGCTCTCACTAACACGTTGCCTTGTGGGGTTCTGCAGAGAGGGATCCATTTCTTATATAAGCTCTCACTAACACGTTGCCTTGTGGGGTTCTGCAGAGAGGGATCCATTTCTTATATAAGCTCTCACTAACACGTTGCCTTGTGGGGTTCTGCAGAGAGGGATCCATTTCTTATATAAGCTCTCACTAACACGTTGCCTTGTGGGGTTCTGCAGAGAGGGATCCATTTCTCGGTGGTGTCTCCACGGAAGCTGCCTGCCCTGCGGGTGTTGTTTGAGAAGGCGGCCTTGGGCGGTGTTATAGAGACCCAGCTGAAGGACTACAGCCAGGACCCTCGCCACATGATCATGATCCGGGGGATCGTGCTCCCAGGTAAGAACCATCACCTGCACTGCCCCGCCCTGCACCTCCTACCTATGGCCCAGGGGATCGTGCTCCCAGGTAAGAACCATCACCTGCACTGCCCCGCCCTGCACCTCCGACCTGTGGCCCGGGATTTCGTGCTCCCAGGTAAGAACCATCACCTGCACTGCCCCGCCCTGCACCTTCTACCTGTGGCCCGGGGGATCGTGCTCCCAGGTAAGAACCATCACCTGCACTGCCCCGCCCTGCACCTTCTACCTGTGGCCCACGTGGGTTTTCTCCGGGTGCTCCGGTTCCCTCCCACATTCCAAAGACTTGCAGGTTTGTAGGTTAATTGGCTTCTGTAAATTGTAGATTGTTCCCTACTGTGTATGGGACGGTGCTGGTGTACAGGGTCAACACTAGAAGCTGGTGTAACAGCAGGTGTGGAGGGTCAGGTAGATCTAATAGGTGCCATTTTGCCACCTACACCTGACATACGTTTCCTTGTTTCCTGATCAAATCTTCAATAGCCTTCTGTTATCTGGATGTTCCTAACGTTGCCATATTGGCCTTTTTGGACCATGCTGGCCCTGAACTCTTGCCCACTCTCTTGTGAAAGGGAGTTGTTTTACCCTTTAGCATCGGCTCCCTTCACCAGCTCCTCCCCAGTGCTATTGAAATCAGCCTTCCCCCAATTCCGGACCTTAACTCCAGGAAACAACCTTATCATGTTCCATATTAGTCTTGGAATTTGTAGGAAGGAACGGCAGATGCTGGTTTACAACGAAGATAGAAATTACAGAAGCCAATTAACATACAAACCTGCACATCTTTGGAATGTAGAAGGAAACCGGAGCACCCGGAGAAACCTCACGCAGGTCACGGGGAGAACGTGCAAACACCGTACAGACAGCACCTGTAGTCAGGATGGAATCCAGGTTTCTGGCGCTGTGAGGCAGCAGCTCTACCCGCTGCACCACCGTGCCACTATTTGCAGGGGAAATATCTTACTATTGAGAAAAAACGAATGTAATGATTCATTGATCAATGAAAGTTCATTGCAGCCGTCTGGTGCCTGCCCTGAGCTTCACTGAGCGTTTGCACATTACGTTTATTTTGCAAATTAAACCATTTTCTTCAACTAATCAAGTTGAGTTCAGTGTAGTTTATTGTCACGTGTTCTGAGGTACAGTCAAAAGCTTTAGTTGCCTGCTATCCAGCCAGCGGAAAGACAATACACGATTACAATGGAGCTATTCGGAGTGTACAGATACAGGAAAAGAGGTCACCGATGAGGTAGAAACATAGAAACATAGAAAATAGGTGCAGGTGCAATCTTGCTGTCAAGAAACAGGAGGGGATCTTTTAATACAAGTTGCCTCTGGGGTGGGAGAGAATGAGGTGGTTGGGGGCTCACTTTGAGTTTATTTAAGTTTAGAGACACAGCCTGGAAACAGGCCCTTCGGCCCCCTGAGTCCATGCCGACCATCGATCACCCCATACACTAACACTATCCTACACACCAGGGACTATTTACAGAAGCCAATTAACCTACAAATCTGTAGACACAAAATGCTGGAGTAACTCAGTGGGTCATAGAAACATAGAAACAAAGAAATTAGGTGCAGGAGTAGGCCATTCGGCCCTTCGAGCCTGCACCGCCATTCAATATGATCATGGCTGATCATCCAACTCAGTATCCCGTACCTGCCTTCTCTCCATACCCCCTGATCCCTTTAGCCACAAAGGCCACATCTAACTCCCTCTTAAATATAGCCAATGAACTGGCCTCAACTACCTTCTGTGGCAGAGAATTCCACAGATTCACCACTCTCTGCGTGAAAAAAAAACTTTCTCATCTCGGTCCTAAAAGACTTCCCCCTTATCCTTAAACTGTGACCCCTTGTTCTGGACTTCCCCAACATCGGGAACAATCTTCCTGCATCTAGCCTGTCCAACCCCTTAAGAATTTTGTAAGTTTCTATAAGATCCCCCCTCAATCTTCTAAATTCCAGCGAGTACAAGCCGAGTCTATCCAATCTTTCTTCATATGAAAGTCCTGCCATCCCAGGAATCAATCTGGTGAACCTTCTCTGTACTCCCTCTACGGCAAGAATGTCTTTCCTCAGATTAGGAGACCAAAACTGTGCGCAATACTCCAGGTGTGGTCTCACCAATGCCCTGTACAACTGCAGCAGAACCTCCCTGCTCCTATACTCAAATCCCCTCGCTATGAATGCCAACATACCATTCGCTTTCTTCACTGCCTGCTGCACCTGCATGCCTACTTTCAATGACTGGTGTACCACGACACCCAGGTCTCGTTGCATCTCCCCTTCTCCTAATCGGCCACCATTCAGATAATAGTCTGCTTTCCTGTTCTTGCCACCAAAGTGGATAACCTCACATTTATCCACATTATACTGCATCTGCCATGCATTTGCCCACTCACCTAACCTATCCAAGTCACTCTATCGGGTCGAGACCCTTCTTCAGAACTGCTCTCTGGTTGTGTGGGATGGGTCTGCTCATTGATCTGCTTTGGCCCTGCCAGGTGGAGGCACAGTTGCGACCAACGCTGTCCCTCAGAAGCCCGTCCCGCCACAGCCGCAGCCTCCGATGCAGCCGCAGCCGCAGCCGCAGCCGAGCCTGTTGTCCAGCCAGCCGCAGGCTTCACAACTCTCGCAGTCTCAGCCTCCATCACAGCCCCAGGCAATGCCTTCTGTCTCTCAGCCCTACCAGGTAGGTGAGGCCTGCTGCTTCTCCCCCACCCCAGCCTGCCCCACACCTCCCCCACACCTCCCCCACCCCCACACACCTCCCCCACCCCCACACACCTCCCCCACCCCCACACACCTCCCCCACCCCCACACACCTCCCCCACCCTGCCCCAACCCCACACCTCCCCCACCCCACACCTCCCCCACCCCCACACACCTCCCCCACCCCCACACACCTCCCCCACCCTCCCCCAACCCCACACCTCCCCCACCCTCCCCCACCCCACACCTCCCCCACCCCCACACACCTCCCCCAGCCTGCCCCAACCCCACCCCCACACACCTCCCCCACCCCACACCTCCCCCATCCCACACCTCCCCCACCCCACACCTCCCCCACCTCACACCTCCCCCACCCCACACCTCCCCCACCCCACACCTCCCCCACACCTCCCCCACCCCACACCTCCCCCACCCCACACCTCCCCCACCCCACACCTCCCCCACCCCACACCTCTCCCACCCCACACCTACCCCACACACCTCCCCCACCACCACACACCTCCCCCACCCCACACACCTCCCCCACCCCCACACACCTCCCCCACCCCCACACACCTCCCCCACCCTGCCCCAACCCCACACCTCCCCCACCCCACACCTCACAGCTACAACGTGAGCTGTGGTAGTGGCTCACGTTGTAGCCCCTGGCCACAGCACTTTCTTCAGGCCGCTGCCACTGACAGGACGCGCTCGGTCACCATGGGGCTCCCTCCCATCCCCCCTCGGTGACTTCGGGAGAGAAGGGGGGGGGGGGGGAGAGGCCAAGTGGGCAGAGTGACGCAAGAGGGAGGAGGAGGCGGTGACGGTGGACAAAGCCGCCGCTCACAGCAAGAAGCAGTAGCGGGTGAGAGGGGGGAGGGAGACCCATGGTGGCCGAGCGCGTCCTGTCAGTGGTGGCGGCCTGAAGGAAGCGCTGTCCCCAGGTGGTACAACGTGAGCCACAACCACATCAACCGGGCCATGGGGTGGGTGAAGGGGGGGGGGCTTGTTGGTGCAGCTTGTGAGCTGGGGGTGGGATGGGGGTCCGGGAGACGGTGTGAGCTGGGGGTCGGAACGGCAGAGATAGACAAGTTCTTGATTAGAACGGGTGTCAAGGGTTATGGGGAGAAAGCAGGAAAATGGGATTAGGAGGCAGAGATCAGCCATGATTGAATGGCGGAGTGGACTCGATGGGCCGAATGGCCCCATTCTACTGTTATATCCTGTGCTCTTGCCTGCAGGGACCGGTGGCCATGGGCTCGCTATCCGGAGCGCAAGCAGCCGCTCAGATCGCCCTGGAAACAGCAACCAACCAGGCCAAGGCCGCCATCGTCCCGCCAACCAATCGATGTAAGATCACAGCTCTGACCTCCTGTGACCGGCAGCAGAAACTGAACTCTAGATATTGGCAGATCTTTGATTAATGCGGGTGTCGGGTTATGGGGAGAAGGCAGGAGAATGGGGTTGAGGGGGAAAGATGGATCAGCCATGATTGACTTTCAGTTTCGGTGGCGCAGCGGTAGAGTTGCCGCCTTACAGCGAATGCAGCGCCGGAGACCCGGGTTCGATCTCGACTACGGGCACTGTCTGTATGGAGTTTGTACGTTCTCCCCGTGACCTGCGTGGGTTTTCTCAGAGATCTCCGGTTTCCTCCCACACTCCCAAAGACGTGCAGGTATGTAGGTTAATTGGCTTGGTAAATGTAAAAATTGTCCCTGGTAGGTATAAGATAGTGTTAGTGTGCGGGGATCGCTGGTCGGCGCGGACCCGGTGGGCCGAAAGGGCCTGTTTCCACGCTGTATCTTTAAACTAAACTAAACTAAAGTAGTTCATGGCTGCTCTCTGGCTGTGTGGGGTGGGTCAGCACTGCTCTCTGGCTGTGTGGGGTGGGTCAGCACTGCTCTGTGGTTGTGTGTGGGATGGTTCATGGCTGCTCTCTGGTTGTGTGGGATAGTTCAGCACTGCTCTCTGGCTGTGTGGGTGGGTCAGCACTGCTCTCTGGCTGTGTGGGTGGGTCAGCACTGCTCTCTGGCTGTGTGGGTGGGTCAGCACTGCTCTCTGGCTGTGTGGGTGGGTCAGCACTGCTCTCTGGCTGTGTGTGGGATAGTTCAGCACTGCTCTGTGGCTGTGTGGGGTGGGTCAGACCTGCTCTCTGGCTGTGTGGGTGGGTCAGCACTGCTCTCTGGCTGTGTGGGTGGGTCAGCATTGCTCTGTGGTTGTGTGGGTGGGTCAGCACTGCTCTCTGGCTGTGTGGGTGGGTCAGCATTGCTCTGTGGTTGTGTGTGGGATGGTTCATGGCTGCTCTCTGGCTGTGTGGGTGGGTCAGCACTGCTCTCTGGCTGTGTGTGGGATAGTTCAGCACTGCTCTGTGGCTGTGTGAGGTGGGTCAGACCTGCTCTCTGGCTGTGTGGGTGGGTCAGCACTGCTCTCTGGTTGTGTGTGGGATGGTTCATGGCTGCTCTCTGGTTGTGTGGGATAGTTCAGCACTGCTCTGTGGCTGTGTGGGTGGGTCAGCACTGCTCTGTGGCTGTGTGGGTGGGTCAGCACGGCTCTCTGGTTGTGTGTGGGATGGTTCATGGCTGCTCTGGTTGTGTGGGATAGTTCAGCACTGCTCTGTGGCTGTGTGGGTGGGTCAGCACTGCTCTGTGGTTGTGTGGGTGGGTCAGCACTGCTCTGTGGCTGTGTGGGTGGGTCAGCACTGCTCTCTGGTTGTGTGGTATAGTTCAGCACTGCTCTGTGGTTGTGTGTGGGATGGTTAAGTTGCCTGGTAACAGCCGGGAAGACACTGCTAACCCGTTACTTTTCCCATTGCTGCTTCACAGTTCCTGCTGTCAACCAGATCCCTGCTGTATCCGGAGCTGGGGCCATGTTCAGCCAGGCGAGCTCGCAGACGTTAGCGTCCACCCCTGTGGCCAGTTTGGCCAAAGTCATCCCGTCCACCACGTCCTTGATGACCGCAGCGGTGGCCCAGTCCAGCCTGGTCTCCACGGTAACCACCGGCGTCCCACAGGCCGCTCCACAGGCTACACCGCAGTCCCTGGTGGGTAGCATGGAAACCTACAGCTCTGCCACTCTCCCCACACAAGTATGGCTCTTATCAGTAAACATATACTTCTCTACATGTGGCCTGGGATGGCCAGTGGTGCAGCTTCTCTACGTGTGGCCTGGGATGGCCAGTGGTGCAGCAGGTAGAGCTGCTGCCTCACAACGCCACAGACCCGGGTACCATCCACACTACGGAGTTTGTACCTTCTCCCCGTGACCGCGTGGTGTTTTCCGGCTTTCCTCCCACACTCCAATGGCGTGGAGGTTCAAGAGAGAGTCAAGAGTATTTTAGAAACATGGAAAATAGGTGCAGGAGGAAGCCATTCGGCCCTTCGAGCCAGCATCGCCATTCAATATGATCATGGCTGATCATCCAAAATCAGTACCCCGTTCCTGCTTTCTCCCCATATCCCTTGATTCCGTTAGCCCTAAGAGCTGAATCTAACTCTCTCTTGAAAACATCCAGTGAATTGACCTCCACTGCCTTCTGTGGCAGAGAATTCGACAGATTCACCACCCTCTGGGTGAAAAAGATTTTCCTCATCTCAGTCCCTATTTAATTGTCATATGTTCTAGACAGAACAATGAAATTCTTATTCTTTTAGGTTAATTGGCTTTGGTGAAAATTGTAAATTGTCCCAAGTGTGTGGGGATCGCTGGTCGGTGCCGAAGGGCCTGTTTCTGCGCTGTATCTCTAAACTAAACTAAACTGAAATACACCGTACCATCAAAACGATATGTTGTGTTACAATGTAACATTGGCACTTGGGGTCCCTGAAACAGTGCACTCACAACGTGTTTGAGAAGCTGCTATAGAGGAGCCTAGGCTAGGGTTGCCAACTTCCTCTCTCCCAAATAAGGGACAAAGGGAGACGTTACCGCCCCGCGCCCCACGTGACCTCACCCCGCCAGCAGCCACGTGCTCTCGCTCCACCAATGGCGGCCGCGGTCACCTTGTCCCGTATTTGGGAGTGAGGAAGTTGTCAACCCCACTAATACGGGACAAGGGCGGTCCCGTACGGGACAAACTAATTTAGCCCAAAATACGGGATGTCCCGGCTAATACGGGACAGTTGGCAACCCTACCCTAGGCTGCACCACTGTGCCATCCACTGTAACGTTGGGATGAGATGGGACAAACAGTATCGCATTTGTGGACCAGCACATCCATGAAGCACCTTGGGATATCTGTCTGCATTCGGGTCAAGGTAGACATACGAGACACACACAAAAAGCTGGAGTAACTCAGCGGGACGGGCAGCATCTGTGGAGAGAAGGAATGGCTGATGTTTCGGGTCAAAACCCTTCTTCAGACTTTCCTAACCAGTCTGAAGAAGAGTTTCGACCTGAAATGTCGCCCATTCCTTCTCTCCAGAGATGCTGCCTGTCCTACTGAGTTACTCCAGCTTTTTGTGTCTATCTTCAGTTTAAACCCACATCTGCAGTTCCTTCCTACACATGCAAGATGCTGGGAGGAATGTAAAACCTTTTCAAACAAAGGGTGGTGGGTGTATGGAACGAGCTGCAAGAGGAGGTCGTTGAGGCAGGTGCTATCGCAATGCTTAAGAAACGTCCATGGACAGGACAGGTGTAGAGTGATCTGGGCCAAATGCAGGCAGGTGGGACTGGCATAGATGGGACATGTTGGTTGGTTTGGGCAAGTTGGGCCAAAGGGCCTGTTTCCGTGCTGTGTGACTATAACTATGTATGGGAGAGAGAATAGGTTACAGGGAAACGAGTCAACGATAGAATGTGATATTCTGAGAGTGAGGATAGATTTAGTGGCTGATCAGCCTCTTGTGTACTGTGTAGGAAGGAACTGCAGACGCTGGTTTAAACCGAAAATGGACACAAAAAGCTGGAGTAACTCAGCGGGACAGGCAGCATCTCTGGAGAGAAGGAATGGGTGACATTTTGGGTCTCGACCATTCCTTCTCTCCAGAGATGCTGCCTGTCCCGCTGAGTTACTCCAGCTTTTTGTGTTTAGCCTCTTGTGTAATATGTGAACCACACAAAGGGATGTTAAGGTGGCTAGTTTTAGAAAGATTTTACGGATTCACACAGATATGTGCCTTGCCATAGTCAAACTGCATGAAAACAGGCCATTCGGCCCAACTCATCCATGCTGACCAAGATGCCCACGTAAGCCAGCCCCGTTTGCCTGCACATCTCTCTAAACCTGTCCTATCCCTGCACGCGTACAGCCATCTGCTCAGGCTCAGTTAAAGACTGCGACTGTGATTTTGAATTGGTATTTTTCAGGGCGGAACGGTGGTGCAGCGGTAGAGCTACTGCCTTGTGGCACCAGAGACCCGAGTTTGATCCTGACTACATGTGCTGTCTGTACAGAGTTTGTACGTTAGTAGTGTACAGGAGTGATCAATGACCAGCGCGCACACGGTGGGCCCAATGGCCTGTTTCCGCTCTGTATCTCTAAAGTCTAAAGACATGGGCGGCACGGTAGCGCAGCGGTAGAGTTGCTGCCTTACAGCGAATGCAGCGCCGGAGACTCAGGTTCGATCCTGACTACGGGTGCTGCACTGTAAGGAGTTTGTACGTTCTCCCCGTGACCTGCGTGGGTTTTCTCCGAGATCTTCGGTTTCCTCCCACATTCCAAAGACGTACAGGTATGTAGGTTAATTGGCTGGGTAAATGTAAAAAATTATCCCTAGTGGGTGTAGGATAGTGTTAATGTACGGGGATCGCTGGGCAGCGCGGACTTGGTGGGCCGAAAAGGCCTGTTTCCGCGCTGTATATATATGATATGATGATATGATGAATAAGGGCAAATCAGAGGAATTTGTTGTCTGATGAAATAATTGATCCTATATTTGTTTTTCCTGGAACAGACGGTGGGTGTTGGATCGAGCTCTGGCAATGTGTGTGGAGTAACTGTTGCCCCCACTCCCTCCCCTGGCTCAGTGGCCAACAAGATCCTGGCCTGGAATGGGGTCCTGGAGTGGCAGGAGGTAAGATGGTGATTGATGTCTTGTGTTACTGATGTGACCTCAAGACAGAGGAGCCGAATTCAGCCATTTGGCCCATCAACTCTACTCTGCCATTCTATCATGGCTGATCTGTCGTGCAAAATGAAAAGAGATAGTCTGCCTGATTTTACACCTAACTATATTGCCTTATGAAAAGAAGATAAAGGCATGGTGCTGGAGTAACTCAGCGGGTCAGGCAGCATCTGTGGAGAACATGGATAGGTGATGTTTCTGGTAGGAACTCCTAAAGAAGGATCTCAATCCGAAACATCACCTATCCATGTTCTCCAGAGATGCTGCCTGACCCGCTGAGTTACTCCAGCACTCTGTGAAACGTTACCTATCCATGTTCTCCACAGATGCTGCCTGACCCGCTGAGTTACTCCAGCACTCTGTGAAACGTTACCTATCCATGTTCTCCACAGATGCTGCCTGACCCGCTGAGTTACTCCAGCACTTTGTGTCTTTGTTTTATTTTTGTAATCCAGCATCTGCAGTTTCTGCTTGTTTCTATAATGGGTTATGGGGTGTTGTTTAGCGCGTGCCATTCAAAATGCCTCAACATTAATCTGATCCTGAATCGCCCCATCAAAGGATTTCAAAGAGTAATTTTCCAGTCATCTGGCTGCACAACCATTTTGGGGAAGTTATTCGTGCTATTCCTTAAAAATATCTCAGCTCACAAGCCCACAAGATATGGGGGCAGAATTAGGCCATTTGGCCCATCGATCCTACTCCGCCATTCAATCATGGCTGATCTCTGCCTCCTAATCCCATTGTCCTGCCTTCTCCCCATAACCCTTGACACCTGTTCTAATCAAGAACCTGCCTTATAAATATCCACTGACTTGGCCTCCACAGCCCTCTGTGGCGATGAGTCCACAGATTAACTACCTTCTGACTAAAGAAGTTCCTCCTCACGTCTTTCAGGACGTACTTTTAGGAAGAAGGTGAGGAGAAATTTCTTGAGTCAATGGGTGGTGAATCTGTGGAATTCTTCGCCCCCAAAGGTTGTCGAGCCCAAGTCAGTGGATATTTTTAAGGCAGAGATAGATATATTCTTGATTAGTGCGGGTGTCAGGGGTTATGGGGAGAAGGCAGGAGAATGGGGTTGGGAGGGAGAGATAGATCAGCCATGATTGAATGGCGGAGTAGACATGATGGGCCGAATGGCCTAATTCTGCTCCTATTCTTTATGACCTCCTTTCTAAAAGAGCGCCCTTTAACTCTGAGGCTGTGACCTCTGGTCCTAGACACTCCCACCAGTGGGAACATCCTCTCCACATCCACTCTATCCAGGCCTTTCATTGTCCTGTAAGGTCCTGTGGCGTGTGTGATGATGAGACATGGTGGGTGGGCTTTGTGGCCTTCTTGCTTGCCCACACTGACTGACTTTCTTTTTGACTCAGAAACCCAAGCCTTCGCCGGCGGATATGAATGCAAAGCTGACCCGATCGCTCCCGTGCCAGGTGTATGTTAACCCAGGAGAGAACCTGTAAGTGTGGCAGCTGAACGATACCAGTGGTGTGTTGTTATTTAGTTTTGTTGATCGCCTGGTGTACCGAGTTACAGTGAAAAGCCTTTGTTGCCTGTTGCACAAAAGTGTTGCTTGACCTCTCCCATGGTTTGAACGGGACCAGCCATTGAATTTAAGTTTAATAACCTCGACAAACCAGATGTGGAATATCAAATCACGTACAGAACAGGATTAAAGACTGGATTAAACTAGAGAGAAAAACAACAAGATTAACTGCGGAGTTCCAGTCCCTTTACTCCCTTTAGTTTAGTTTACAGATACAGTTCGAAAACAGGCCCTTCGGCCCACCGGGTCTGCACCGACCTGCGATCACTGCACATTAACACTAGCCAACACACACCAGGGACAATTTTTGTATTTACCAAGCCAATTAATCTACAAATCTGTACGTCTTTGGAGTGTGGGAGGAAACCGAAGATCACAGAGAAAACCCACGCAGGTCATGGGGAGAACGTACAAACTCTGTACAGACTGCACCCGTAGTCGGGATGGAACCCGGGTCTCCGGCGCTGCCAGCCCTGTAAGGCAGCAACTCTGCCGCTGCGCCACCGTGACACACACCGTACCACCCACCGTGACACACACCGTGACACCCACCGTGACACCCACCGTGACACACACCGGCACACACACCGGCACACATTCTGGTCCACACCTTTTATCAAACAATCCTGAATCACCATCATGGTGAAGGGCATCAGCAGAGAATGTCATTGTTCCATTCCCAGTGTACACGACATGACAACTAAACTCTCCTGACCCTCAAACTGTTCCATCTGGACTCTCCCACAGGAAGACTGACCAATGGCCGCAGAAGCTCATCATGCAGCTTATCCCACAGCAGCTGCTGGTAAGTCAAGGGTTTCATTTATTCACGCAGCATTTACAGGGGTGGGGACAAAGGGTATTCATTCTCCTTGCTGTTATTGTCCACCAATGTCCAGACAACTCTCGGCCACCTGTTCCGCAATTCTCGAATGGTCCAGTTCCAGTTCACCAACAAGGACTTGGAATCGTTGAAGGGGCTTTACCGAATCATGGCCAATGGTTTTGTGAGTACCTGAATCCTCCGCACCTGAATCCCCCGCACCTGAATCACCCGCACTTGAATCCCCCGCACCTGAATCACCCGCACCTGAATCCCCCGCACCTGAATCACCCGCACCTGAATCACCCGCACCTGAATCCCCCGCACCTGAATCACCCCCACCTGAATCACTCGCACCAGAATCACTCGCACCTGAATCACCCCCGCACCTGAATCCCCCCCACCTGAATCCCCCGCACCTGAATCCCCCGCACCTGAATCACCCGCACCTGAATCACCCGCACCTGAATCACCCGCACCTGAATCACCCGCACCTGAATCACCCGCACCTGAATCACCCTCACCTGTATCCCCCGCACCTGAATCACCCGCACCTGAATCACCCGCACCTGAATCCCCCGCACCTGTATCCCCCGCACCTGTATCCCCCGCACCTGTATCCCCCGCACCTGAATCACCCGCACCTGAATCACCCGCACCTGAATCACCCGCACCTGAATCCCCCGCACCTGTATCCCCCGCACCTGTATCCCCCGCACCTGAATCACCCGCACCTGAATCACCCGCACCTGAATCACCCGCACCTGAATCCCCGTTCCGAAGCGTTGGAGTGACACAACCTGAATCATTAATTCTGTTTCTTTTCCTGTCCTGATCTGC
Organism: Rhinoraja longicauda; assembly: GCF_053455715.1. NCBI lineage: Eukaryota > Metazoa > Chordata > Chondrichthyes > Rajiformes > Arhynchobatidae > Rhinoraja > Rhinoraja longicauda. The sequence continues at coordinate 16,220,509 of NC_135992.1, read as the reverse complement.
TGAGCATTTCCAGCATATAATCTCTAGCATGTATCTCCAAAGTATAAATTATAGTCCAACAGCCTATAACAGTTTAGATTTCCAGGCATCTGCAATTTGTTATTTTCAAGGAATTGGGAATGTTGGGTGTAGTGGGCACTGCACATATGGTGCATCTTTTTTAGATGTGATATTTTAATGATAGGAAAGGTTTAGAGGGATATGGACCAAACGTGGGCAGGTGGGACTAGTGTAGATGGAGCACCGTGGTCTGCATGAGCAAGCGGGGCCGAAGGGCCTGATTCCGTGCTGTATGTCTCTGACTCTGTCCCATTGCAGACAAGAATCCTGAGAGGCGTAAATGGGGAATCTTTGCGAATAGTTCTGTTTGTTTGTTTATTGCCAGGTGTAATGAGGTACAGTGAGGAGCCTTTGTTGCGCGCGATGCTTTGCTGACTACGTGCTTGTCTGTGTTTGCTCCCCACGTGTTGACCCTCGGTCCCTGTACTCTGCAGGCGGGCTGCGTTCACTTCCCGCACAGCGCTCCCTGTGAGGTCAGAGTCCTCATGCTACTCTACTCCTCCAAGAAGAAGATCTTCATGGGTCTGATTCCGAATGACCAGAGCGGCTTTGTGAATGGGATCCGCCTGGTCATCACCAACCACAAGAAAGCACAACAGCAGAAAATCGAGCAGCAGAGAAACGTGAGTCTTCCTGCCAGAAATCACTAGTGACCACAGTGTGGGGAAGGGCAGGGAATAATGTCCTCTCATCCTCTCCACATCCACTCTATCCAGGCCACTATCATTGTTCGGTGAAGTTTCAATGCGATCCCCCCTCATCCTTCTAAACTCCAGCGAGAAACAGGCTCCGTGCCGACAAACGCTCATCATACGTTAACCCACTCATTACTGGCCGGTCTGAAGAAGGGTCTCCACCCGAAACGTCACCCATTCCTTCTCTCCTAGATGCTGCCTGACCTGCTGAGTTACTCCAGCATTTTGTTTTACCTTCCACTTAGTACTGGGATCATTCTTATAAACTTCCTCTGGACCCTCTCCAGAGCCAGCACATCCTCTGGACCCTCTCCAGAGCCAGCACATCCTCTGGACCCTCTCCAGAGCCAGCACATCCTCTGGACCCTCTCCAGAGCCAGCACTTCCTCTGGACCCTCTCCAGAGCCAGCACATCCTTCCTCAGATATAGTGCCCAAAATTACTGGCAATACTCCAGATGTGGCCTGTCCAGCGCCCTGTAGAGCCTCAGCATTACATCCCTGTTTGTGTATACGCCCCCTTGAAATAAATGCTAGTGTTGCGTTTGTCTTCCTTACTGTCGACCTTACAACTTACATATGACGATAAGGGATGTAGGTTGGGGATGGAAGAGACACTGTGCCCCGATGCTGTGGTCACGCTGTGATCAACTACCGTAGTCCATGGTTTGTGCGTCACGGTGCCCCTTTGTGTTTGCAGCAGATGGGCGGAGCACAGCCGATGGCAGCGGGGTCCATCCCCAATGTGGGGTTCATGCAGAAGCCGCCTGGACCCATGCCCGTGTCTCAGGGCGTGCAGCAGCAGCAGGTACAACTGCAGGTGCAGGTTCACACCAACACACACACACACACACACACACACGAGGTGCTGGAGGAACTCAGTGGCTCAGACAGCATCTCTGGAGGGAAGGAATGGGTGATGTTTCGGGGTCTTTAGGATCCCAACCTGAAACGTCACCTATTTTTCTCCAGTGATGCTGCCTGACATAGAAACATAGAAAATAGGTGCAGGAGGAGGCCATTCAGCCCTTCGAGCCAGCACCGCCATTCAATGTGATTATGGCTGATCATCTGCCATCTCCCCATATCCCTTGATTCCACTAGCCCCTAGAGCTCTATCCAACTCTCTTTTAAATCCATCCAGTGATTTGGCCTCCACTGCCCTCTGTGGCAGAGAAGTCCACAAACTCCCAACTCTCTGGGTGAAAAAGTTTTTTTCTCACCTCAGTTTTAAATGGCCTCCCCTTTATTCTTAGACTGTGTGGCCCCTGGTTCTGGACTCCCCCAACATTGGGAACATTTTTCCTGCACCGAGCTTGTCCAGTCCTTTTATAATTTGATACGCTGAGTTACTCCAGCACTGATCTATCATCAGCAGCAGCAGGTATGAGCTGTTGGAGGTGACCATCACAGCACATGGTCCATGACCTTGTTGAAACTGTGTAGCTGGCTGGTGGACCATGACTGACCCCTGCACCTTCATCTTGCTGTTAAACCTATTGTGATGCTGCAAAACATGCCTTACTATAACAGCCTTTAAAAGACACGGATAAATACAGGAAAGGTTTAGAGGGGTAGGGGGCAAACGTGGGCAAATGGGACTAGCTTCAATGAGGCATATTGGTCGGCAGGGACGAGTTGGGATGAAGGGCCTGTTTCTGTGCTCCATGTCTCCACATCCACACTGGGCAGACTTTGTCTCAACAAAGCCCCCTCTCGCCTTGCTGAACTTCAGCTGATAAAACCGTTCCCCCTCCTCGTCACTTGGCCATCCCAGCCATTTGTCTAGCGATCATCTGAACTGCCTCACACTGTATTATCTGCTTTCCTTAACAAGACCAATAATGTGCTTGATTATGCTCGTTGCCCCTTAATTACATTAACACGTCCATCATTTAACTCTGAAAATAACTTTCCCCTTTGCACTCTGTTACATTTGCCTGGAAATGTTCTATTTCTGTGCTGTCTGACTCTCTTCTCTACCATCTCCCTCCCCCCTTCCCTCCCTCCCTCCCTCCTCCCTTCCCTCCTCACCATCTCCCTCCCTCCCTCCCTCCCTCCCCACCATCCAGATGCCGGGTCAGTCAGTGGCAACATCGATTCCTCAGGTTCACACAGTGACCACGTTGGACGATCAGCAACGGCAGCAGAATCTGGTGAGCACCCGAACCCTAACTTCTTTTGTACGTTGGGTTGTCATCTGGGTCTGTGATCTGGGTCTGTGATCTGGGTCTGTGATCCTCTGGGTCTGTGATCCTCTGGGTCTGTGATCCCCTGGGTCTGTGATCCCCTGGGCCTGTGATCCCCTGGGCCTGTGATCCTCTGGGTCTGTGATCCCCTGGGTCTGTGATCCTCTGGGTCTGTGATCCCCTGGGTCTGTGATCCCCTGGGTCTGTGATCCTCTGGGTCTGTGATCCTCTGGGTCTGTGATCCTCTGGGTCTGTGATCCTCTGGGTCTGTGATCCTCTGGGTCTGTGATCCTCTGGGTCTGTGATCTGGGTCTGTGATCTGGGTGTGTGATCCTCTGGGTGTGTGATCCTCTGGGTGTGTGATCCTCTGGGTCTGTGACCCTCTGGGTCTGTGATCCTCTGGGTCTGTGATCCTCTGGGTGTGTGATCCTCTGGGTTTGTGATCTGGGTCTGTGATCCTCTGGGTCTGTGATCCTCTGGGTCTGTGATCTGGGTCTGTGATCCTCTGGGTGTGTGATCCTCTGGGTGTGTGATCCTCTGGGTGTGTGATCCTCTGGGTCTGTGATCCTCTGGGTCTGTGATCCTCTGGGTCTGTGATCCTCTGGGTCTGTGATCCTCTGGGTCTGTGATCCTCTGGGTCTGTGATCCTCTGGGTCTGTGATCCCCTGGGTCTGTGATCCCCTGGGTCTGTGATCCCCTGGGTCTGTGATCCCCTGGGCGTGTGATCCTCTGGGCGTGTGATCCTCTGGGCGTGTGATCCTCTGGGTCTGTGATCCCCTGGGCCTGTGATCCCCTGGGCCTGTGATCCCCTGGGCCTGTGATCCTCTGGGCCTGTGATCCCCTGGGCCTGTGATCCCCTGGGCCTGTGATCCCCTGGGTCTGTGATCCCCTGGGCCTGTGATCCCCTGGGCCTGTGATCCCCTGTGTCTGTGATCCTCTGGGTCTGTGATCCTCTGGGTCTGTGATCCCCTGGGCCTGTGATCCTCTGGGTCTGTGATCCCCTGTGATTGTGATCTCCACTAGTTTCTGTTCTCCATATTGCGAGCTATTGCCAGTGGTGATTTGAAAATCGCCTGCTGTACCATCTCTGAATGTCTCAGATAACGTTTGTGTAAAAACCATATAAGTGTTGAGATTTTATTTGAATACTGTTTAAAGCCCTGTTGTGCTGCTGTGAATAAGAATGTGATTGCTCCGTTTTAGGGCATATGAGAGCCAAAGGCTTGACCCTTGAGACTAAGAGGTTGGCCATTCTCTTATTAGTGATTCGGGGTGATTTTTGGAAACTACTGTGGCCAAATTATCCACGCAGTAATGAAATCATTGATCACATGGCACCTCGTGGTTAAGATTTTTTTAAAAACTTGCATTATTAATATCGAGCACAGGAACAGGCCCTTCGGCCCACAATGTCTGTGCTGAACACAATGCCAAGTTAAACTAATCTCTACTGCCTGCCCGTGATCCATATCCCTCCGTTCTCTGCATGTCCATGTGCCTGTCTAGAAGCCTCTTCAACACCACGATGGTATCTGCCTCCACCACCACCCCTGGCAGCACGTTCCAGGCCACCACCCCCCCTCTGTATGAATAAAAACCTGGCCCGCACATCTCCTGAAACTTTGCCCTCTAACATCGTGCATTTATTATTATCCTAATGAGCATCACAGCTTGGAGTCTGAAGAAGGGTCTCGACCCCAAACGTCACCCATTCCTTCCTCAGAGATGCTGCCTGACCCGCTGAGTTACTCCTGCTTTGGTGTAAACCAGCATCTGCAGTTTGTTCCACTGTGGGCCAAAGGGCCTGTCCTTGTGCTGTACTGTTCTACATTGTGTGTGTGCCTGCGTGTGTGTGTGTGTGTGCCTGCGTGTGTGCCTGCGTGTGTGTGTGCGTGTGCCTGCGTGTGTGTGTGTGTGTGCCTGCGTGTGTGCGTGTGCTTGCTTGTGTGTGCGTGTGCAGCTGCGTGCGTGTGTGTGTGCTTGCTTGTGTGTGTGCGGGTGCGTGCGTGCGTGTGCAGGCGTGCGCGTGTGCGTGTTTGTAGGACAGTGAAGGCAGTCGGTTAGTGATACAGATGCTGTGCTCGTGTGCCTTGTGTTTGTGTTTCACTGACGTTGTCGTTCCTCTGCCCTCCACGTGCAGCAGCAGCAGATGCAGCTACGAGTGCAGCAACAGGCGCAGGCAGCCACGCAGCAGCAGCAGCAGTCCAGCGGCCCTCCGCCCAACCAGCCCGCAGCAACACAACAGACCGGCGCCCTGCTGCGCCCGCCCAACCCCGGCGCAAACCCACAACTACGCAGCCTGCTGCTGAGTCAGCAGACAGTGAGTACCGCCAGCAACACGCACGCACACGCATGCACATGCATGCACACGTATACCCACAACTACGTAGCCTGCTGCTGAGTCAGCAGACAGTGAGTACCGCCAGCAACACGCACGCATACACATACACACAGCTGCACAGCCTGCTGCTCAGTCAGCAGACACCACCATCTGCACACGCGTGTACAAGCACGTGCACACAAAACACAAGCACACACATGCAAAAACACGCAACATAACACGCAAACAAGCATACACACACTGACACACATACAAAAACACGTGCACACAGAAAAATACGCACGCGCACACACATAAAAACACGCGCGTGTGCACACACTTGTCGTGCTGTGTGATCCTGCTTGCTGTGGAGTATTGGTTGTGGGAGAGAGATTGCCCCATGATGGAGACACGAGAGAGCACAGATGCTGGAACCCTGAGTGAAGGTGCTGGAGCAAAGCTGGAGGAGGGTGGGGGGACATTGGTGTCTGCAACCCCTGGGTCAAACACGGAATGGGCACTTTATTGTTTCAAACTCTAGTCAGAAGGTAATGGAAAAATATAGGAAAAAGAACTGCAGATGCTGGTTTAAACCGAATGTAGACCCAAAATGCCGGAGTAACTCAGCGGGTCAGGCAGCATCTCGGGAGATAAGAAATGGGTGACATTTTGGGTCAAGACTAGGGCTGTTAAATGGATTTCTACAAACTATGGATAATGTATTTGGTTACTGCAGCCAAAATCACCCCCTCGTTAGGTTACTCGATTTCCCTTGCTGTCTGAATACTTTTGGTCCTGACTTAAAACGTCACCTATCCATGTTCTCCAGAGATGCTGCCTGACCCGCTGAGTTACTCCAGCACTCTGCCTTTTGTTGTCAACTAGCATCTGTGGTTCCTTGTTTCAGTGAATGTTTCTGGGCTGGGTATAATGTGCACTGCCTCTTGTTGCTGTGAATGTTCCTGGGCTGGGTATAATGTGCACTGCCTCTTGTTGCTGTGAATGTTCCTGGGCTGGGTGTAATCTGCACTGCCTCTTGTTGCTGTGAATGTTCCTGGGCTGGGTATAATGTGCACTGCCTCTTGTTGCTGTGAATGTTCCTGGGCTGGGTATAATGTACACTGCCTCGTGTCTCTGTGAATGTTCCTGGGCTGGGTGTAATGTGCACTGCCTCTTGTTTCTGTCCCAGTCACAGAGTGGAGCTCCACCAGCTCAGCAGCCGATGCACCACATCCAGCAGCAAGCCTCCCAGATGATGCTTCACCAGGCCATGGGGCAGCCCATGCCACACCACCCCCAAGGTCAGCAGCTACAGATGCCAGGGCAGCAGCTTATGCACCAAGGCGGGCAGCCCTGGGCCAACCAGATGGCACAGCGACCACCGCTACAAGGTAGGGCACCCACCTCTGCTGGGGATTGTAGAGAGACACAATACTGCAGTAACTCAGCGGGACAGGCAGCATCTCTGGAGAGAAGGAACGGGTAGATACTTGTGGTCAGTGACGTGGGGTATGGGGATGGGGTGGGAGACGGGACATGATCTTATGAAGAGTGCAATGAGCTTCCTGAACCCTTTGTGTGGAAAAGAACTGCAGATGCTGGTTTATACCGAAGAAACACACAGAGTGCTGGAGTAACTCAGCGGGTCAGGCAGCATCTGTGGAGAACATGGATAGGTGACGTTTCACAGAGTGCTGGAGTAACTCAGCAGGTCAGGCAGCATCTCTGGAGAGCACGGGTAGGCGATGTTTCGAGTCGGGTTCTGTCCTCAGTCACCTATCCACATTCTTCAGGGATGCTGATGCTGCCTGACCCGCTGAGTTACTCCAGCACTTTGTGTCTTTTTTTGGAAGCCTGAGGAAGTCTGAAGAAGGATCTCGTCCCGAAACGTCACCCATTCCTTCTCTCCAGAGATGCTGCCTGTCCCGCTGAGTTACTCCAGCATTCTGTGTTAATCTTGGGTTGTAGGTACATGGGTCAATGATGTGGGGTGTTGGGATGGGGTGGGAGAGTGGACATGAGGTGTGGTCTTATAAACAGCTTGGTGAAGCCTATGTGTAGGAGGAACTGAGATGGTGGTATTTAACGAAGATAGACACAAAATGCTGGTAGAGTTGCTGCCTCACAGCGCCAGAGACCCAGGTTCAATCCTGGCCTTAGGTGTTGTCTGTATGGAGTTTGTATATTCTCCAGGCAGTCAGATGGGTTTTCTCCAGGTGCTCTGACTTCCTCCCACAACCAGAACTGCACGTAATTTAAACTACTGGAAACACAGAAAATAGGTGCAGGAGGAGGCCATTCGGCCCTTCGAGCCAGCATCGCCATTCATTGTGATCATGGCTGATCATCTACAATCAGTAACCCATGCCTGCCTTCTCCCCATGTCCCTTGATTCCACTAGCCCCTAGAGCTCTATCTAACTCTTTTTTAAATCCATCCAGTGAATTGTCCTCCACTGCCTTCTCCCCATGTCCCTTGATTCCACTAGCCCCTAGAGCTCTATCTAAATCTCTTTTAAATCCATCCAGTGAATTCCTCCGCTGCCCTCTGTGGCAGAGAATTCCACAAATTCACAACTCTGGGTGAAAATGTTTTTTCTCACCTCAGTTTTAAATGGCCTCCTACAGTTGAAACCGTTGTGTGTTGGGATATTTCCACGTGTGACTGACCATTTGGCTCTTCCAGACTGTGGATACGAGACTGTAAGTGGACTGAGGGCTGCGATAATGAATCTCACGCTGTGACGTTCACCCTACAGGCCAGCTGATGATGAACGCAGGCCCACGTGGCCCTGTCCCTCCAGTTGGGATGCAGCAAGGGACCAGCCTGTTGGAGGAAGAAATCCTCATGGACCTCATCTGAGATGTCCCCGACACTGCCCTCCCTCCACACCAGAGGTGGGCGCCTGAGGCTCGGAACGCCACTGTACAGTAGGACCATGGGTGGCCCCTGTCCCACCCGGGCCAGCGCACATCCTCCTTCGACAAGGCTTCTATGAACCAGCGGACAGCGTTTGGGAACTGGCAGCCTCTGTGTCTGGCCTTTTAAAAAAAAAAACTTTTCTCAGTAAATTGAAGGGAATCGAACAGATGAGTCAAGCCAGTCCTTTTGGAAGGATGTGCAGATTTGAGTGCTATCTCCCTTGTAACTTTTCTGTTCTGTTTATATCTTTTATTTTCCTCGATTCGCCTTGAACTGCAGTTTCTCTGAAGGTGTTTGGGTTTTCTCTGCTAAGCAGCCAGCAAGGTTTACCGCTGTCACTGTATCAGCGGCTGTGAAACAATGCATCATGTAACTGGTCTCATGGGTCTCGGCATTCAGATCCACAACAACAACGGCCGTGGACAGGTGACGTTTCACAGAGTGCTGGAGTAACTCAGCGGGTCAGGCAGCATCTGTGGAGAACATGGATAGGTGACATTTCACAGAGTGCTGGAGTAACTCAGCGGGTCAGGCAGCATCTGTGGAGAATATGGATAGGTGACGTTTCACAGAGTGCTGGAGTAACTCAGCGGGTCAGGCAGCATCTGTGGAGAACATGGATAGGTGACGTTTCGGAAGTCTGAATAAGATTTGAGTCTTGAGGCGTTTTGAATCTGAAGAAGATCCCGCCCTGAAACGATCTCCTCACCTATCCATGTTCTCCACAGATGCTGCCTGACCTGCTGAGTTACTCCAGCACTCTGTGAAACGTCACCTATCCATGTTCTTCACAGATGCTGCCAGACCCGCTGAGTTACTCCAGCACTCTGTGAAACGTCACCTATCCATGTTCTCCACAGATGCTGCCTGACCCACTGAGTTACTCCAGCACTTGGTGTCTTTGTAAAATGATGTCAATCTCCTGCTTTCAATTGAGAACTTTCCCCCTCGCATCATGGAGAGGTTGAAATGTAGGTGAGCGTAGTTGCAGGTGAGACTCTGACTGAGAAACACACTGGGAGAGGGCAGTCAGTGTGTGGTCAAGTCTTTGGAGAAAGAACTGGGGACGATGGACGGATCATTTGTTAGGAGTCTTGGGGCACGTTTTTTTTTTTAATAAGCTGCTATTTCCAAGGACAGTTGATATTTTAAACATTAATTTTTATTTCTTCAAATTAAGTGTAATTTTTGCTTTTTCGTTTGTCTCGACATAATGGATCATGTCACAGTGGCTCAGTGTGTGGTGATTCTGCCTCCAGGGCCAAGGCTGATGGTTCAGGTCCTGGTGCAGAGATCTGTGCAGCCAAGGCAGGCTGACCCGGACATACAGCTCCTACAATGAGATGGCGGCACGGTGGTGCAGCGGGTAGAGCTGCTGCCTCACAGCGCCAGAGACCCGGGTTCCATCCCGACTACGGGCGCTGTCTGTACCGAGTTTCTACGTTCTCCCCGTGACCTGTGTAGGTTTTCTCTGGGTGCTCCGGTTTCCTCCCACACTCCAAAGACGTGCAGGTTTGTAGGTTAATTGGCTTCGGTAAAATTGTAAATTGTCCCCAGTGTGTGTGTGTGGGATAGTGTTAGTGTGCGGGGACCGCTGGTCGGCGCGGACTTGATGGGCCGAAGGGCCTGTATCTCTAAACTAATCTAGTGTGAAGGTGTGATTGCAGGTCGGTGTGGACTCTGTGGGCCGATGGGCCTGTTTCCACGCTGTATTTCTAACTTAAACTGAACAAAGCTGCCCCTTACGTGCATGTTCAATATTGCACCACCCGTCTCCTACCACAAAGGGCAATTCAAACTGTCCGTCAAATCGGCATCAATTCTCTCTGAACCTTGCAAACCGGCGATGAATTGGATGATTTATCGGTTTGTATTGGTATTTTGCAGTGCACTTTTAGAAGCGTTAGTGATTCTAACATTGAAGTTATGTTCATAGAAAAGTTTGGAGAAGACATGCATCTGTTGATTTGATGAATGCTTCACGAGGTAAACTGTAATAAACATTCATTGTAAACAAGAATTTGGTTCTTTAGTTAATCGAATTATTGCATTTATTAGAACGTGGAGAAACTAAAGTGGTCTTGGCTGTGCAGAGCAGCACATTTTAACGTGACATCCTGATAGCCTGATAATGTACAGAATAGGAGTGAAATGGTAGATCGCTCCATAATTGCCATGATAGACCGCTCCATAATTGCAATGGGTTGGATTTTTAATAAATGCAATGCCGTTTATTTTACCTTTAAATGGTGATTTTATTTTTCTTTCAAACATTATATAAATACTGAAACCATTTGTATTTGTCCTTGTACAGAGTACCAATTTGTATTAGCAAGGCCTTCAAGGAAATGACGTTTAATCAACTTTGTTGCAGAGTTTATTCAGATCTGCAATCAATTTATTTGATGGTTTTGTTTTCCTTTCCAGTGCTGGCATCTGTGTGTGCAAGTCAGTAGTTTGTGGATTCCCTCCCACATCCCAAAGACGTGCGGGTTTGTGGGTTCACTGGCTTCTGTAAACTGCCCCTAGTGTGTGGGATCACACGGAACTAGTGTGATCTAGAGTGTTTGGAGTTTAGGAGGAAACCAGAGTCACGGGGAGAACGTGCAAACTCCACACAGACAGCACCCGAGGTCGGGATTGAACCGGGGTCTCTGGAGCTGTGAGGCAGCAGCTCTACCCGCTGCGTCGTAGTGACGCTGGAATCTTAAGCAAGACTGAAGGAGGGCCCAGACCGGGAACGTTGTCTGTCTACTCCCTCCACGGACGCTGCCTGACCCGCTGAATCCCTCCAGCACCTGCTTTTGCTTAGTAATTAATGTCTGTCTCCCTAGTCTTTAGATGTTATTTAAGGAGATGGAGTCTATCGAGAGGAAATTAAAACCAGCAGAAGGTTCTTCAGCTTTTCAGACAAGGTAATTTATTGCTACAGATTTAAATCAAAAGCATTTGCAGTATCCATATACAAAGATGTGCAAATGTAGCTTCCTATCAGTTATATATATTTTATATTGATCCATGAAACAATCCTTGAATGTTTTTGTCATAAAGGCAAGCTCGTGAGGAGTAAACTTTAGAACAAAATGTCCATCCTTAGCTACACCTTGAACAGGTAATGGAGGATGCTTTTGAAAGTCAGTCTGTTAGCGTAACCGTTGTGATGACGTTCTCAAGCCAGGATGAATGGTGGATGTACTGTATCTGTAAGTCATGGCCAGTTTGGTTCTGCCAGGGGTTTGGGCTGGTACCAGTGCTGCTAGTTCTAATGAATTTATCCAAAACTCAAAAGATATAAATCTCGGTGATAGTGATGCGTTGCACTGCGTCACCAGGGATACAATGCCCCCTGGCTTCATTCTCCATCTGCCCTTTCCTGAAAGTACTGACCGCTGGTCTCGGGAATGCAGGGCATGTGATCAAGGACCATTAACACCCCTGCCTTTCCCTCTTCTCCCCTTCCCTCCTTATCGGGCAGAAGATACAAAAGCTTGAAAATACGTACCTCCAGATTAAGAAACAGCTTCTTCCCCGCTGGAATCGGGTACTGAACAGCCCTTCCATAAGCTAGGGTTTAGTCCCATTCCTCCAACCTACCTCATTGTGGACGTTGCACTTTTTCTTTGGAACTGTAACGCTGTAACACTATATTCTGCACTTTTTTTTTTTTTTTTCTCTTTGCACTATCTGTTGTACTTGTGTGTTTGTGTAAGAAGGAACTGCAGATGCTGGTAGACACAAAAAGCTGGAGTAACTCAGCGGGGCAGGCAGCATCTCTGGAGAGAAGGAATGGGTGTAGTTTCGGGTCGAGACCCTTCCTCAGACTGGTTAAGGAAAAGGGAAACGAGAGAGATAGAACAATGAATGAAAGATATGCAGAAAAGTGACGATGATAAAGGAGACAGGGCATTGTTTGTGTCTGTCTGCCCTGATTGTTGTATTCCTGTGCAGTACAACCTGACTGGGTGGGACCCAAGGTTTATTACTAAACAGTCACCTCATGTTTTACATGGGGATTGAGTTACGCAACTAAGCAGTCAGGTGGAAATTTGAACGCATTATTCAAAAAATATAAAGGTGTAAATTAAGCTTTGATATTAAATGAACAAGCGCGTTATTCTAAAAACTGATAAATCAAACAGACGTGAAGCGTGAGGTGCCTGTACGTGTTTAGGGTGTGGGAGGAAGCTGAAGATCTCGGAGAAAACCCACGCGGTCACGGGGAGAACGTACAAACTCCGTACAGACGGCGCCCATAATGTGGATAGGTGACGTTTCACAGAGTGCTGGAGTAACTCAGCGGGTCAGGCAGCATCTGTGGAGAACATGGATAGGTGACGTTTCACAGAGTGCTGGAGTAACTCAGCGGGTCAGGCAGCATCTGTGGAGAACATGGATAGGTGACGTTTCACAGAGTGCTGGAGTAACTCAGCGGGTCAGGCAGCATCTGTGGAGAACATGGATAGGTGACGTTTCACAGAGTGCTGGAGTAACTCAGCGGGTCAGGCAGCATCTGTGGAGAACATGGATAGGTGACGTTTCACAGAGTGCTGGAGTAACTCAGCGGGTCAGGCAGCATCTGTGGAGAACATGGATAGGTGACGTTTCACAGAGTGCTGGAGTAACTCAGCGGGTCAAGCAGCATCTGTGGAGAACATGGATAGGTGACGTTTCAGGTGGAGACCCAAGTTCCTACATTCACTTCACCACATAGGTCACTGAACGACCACAGACCACTGGAGTGGGTCCCAGTTCTCCACTACCAACCCCCTCCCACTGCTTCACTTCACAGCATCCTCTCATGCAATGGGATTGAACCTGGACTCCCTTCACTGACTGCTTGGTGGTCTCGCAATAAAAAACACAAACAGAAAAATATAATTTTAACAAAAACCAACTGCTTAGGAGATAGAACACTGGTATCAAATTAGATGTTGAGGTGTCAGTTTGCAGTAATTCCACTGACGAACCACTATTCCTAGTTTATTTACAGAGATTACAATTCTGTGTACAAAATAGCTTTGAATACTGGCCACCTGAAATAAAACTCAGAGCTTAGGAAATGCACTGCTGATGAGGAAGATGAATATTTTATTTATGACCTCCATTCTGCTTTAGTGATCCTGCATTTGTCATTTTACTTGACTGGCGGGCAGTGCAATCATGAAAGTGTAGACCTTGATATGGGACCAGGGACATTAAGAGAAAGAATGTTGAAAGGCTGGAGCAATTAGGCTTGTATACACTGGAATTTAGAAGGATGAGGGGGGATCTTATTGAAACTTAAGGATAGCGGAGTGAGGGGGTATGGGGAGAAGGCAGGAACGGGGTACTGATTGAGAGTGATCAGCCATGATCGCATTGAATGGCGGTGCTGGCTCGAAGGGCTGAATGGCCTACTCCTGCACCTATTGTCTATTGTCTATTGAAACATATAAGATAATTAGGGGATTGGACACATTAGAGGCAGGAAACATGTTCCCAATGTTGGGGGAGTCCAGAACAAGGGGCCACAGTTTAAGAATAAGGGGTAGGCCATTTAGAACGGAGATGAGGAAGAACTTTTTCAGTCAAAGAGTGGTGAAGGTGTGGAATTCTCTGCCTCAGAAGGCAGTGGAGGCCAGTTCGTTGGATGCTTTCAAGAGAGAGCTGGATAGAGCTCTTAAGGATAGCGGAGTGAGGGGGTATGGGGAGAAGGCAGGAACGGGGTACTGATTGAGAATGATCAGCCATGATCGCATTGAATGGCGGTGCTGGCTCAAAGGGCTGAATGGCCTCCTCCTGCACCTATTGTCTATTGTCTAATGACAAAAGAAACATAAGTGCTGGATTAACTCGTCGGGTCAGACAGTGTCTCTGGACAACATGGATGGGTGATGTTTCAGATCATGAACCTCCTTCTGACCAGACCCAAAACGTCACCTATCCGTGTTCTCCAGAGATGCTGCCTGACCCGCTGAGTTACTCCAGAACTTTGTGTCTTTGTGGTGTAAACTGGCATCTGCAGTTCCTTGTTTCAACAAGGAAAAGAATAAAGTATTGTGTAGGGAGGAACTGCAGATGCTGGTTTAAACCAAAGACAAACACAAAGTGCTGGAGTAACTCAGTGGGGCAGGCAGCATCTCTGGAGAGAAGGAATGGGTGACGTTTCGGGTTGAGACCCTTCTTCAGACTCATGGTTGGTTCATTGTTGGCATTCACTGCGGTACAGGGTTTGGTTACTGTATCGAGATATTAATAATGTTTTCCAACTTAAGGTCGTTAAAGTGGAAGCAGTGATTTGTTACTCGGGGTACGTTCGGTCCGTGCTGCAGGTGTGCACAGTGTATCTGGGATTATTTGTGTTACCATCAGGGGAAGGCTATGTCGCTGCCAATGTTTCCTAGTGCACTCATTAAGGAGTCTGACAAGATTGCAGTGTTTGCCGGAAAACGTTAGTGTTGTATCGTTAACTTTGCAATTTGACTACTATAGGAACATTTCAAAGACTTGGGCGGGTACATGGATAGGACAGGTTTGGAGGGATATGGGCCAAACGCAGGCAGGTGGAACTAGTGTAGACGGGGCATGTTGGTTGGCGTGGGCACGCTGATTCCATATTGTATCACTGAACGACTGTAAATTATGCCCGCAGTCTTTCTATTTTGGCAAGTACATCATGCATTCACTCAAGTATGTGACATGGTCTTTGTTTGAAAACTCTGTAAAATACACATTGAAGATAACTGGCCTTTATCAGTGGTGGGAGCTATCCAGCATCAGGGTTATTACCAACATCTGTCTTGTGCTGTCGGCAGCTGCCAGCATTGCTGCTGTGTGGCTATGTGGCTATTGCTGCCTGGCTAGGTGGCTCATCCCATGACAAAGAAAATTGATTAACCCCAGATAGACACAAGATGCTGGAGTAACTCAGCGGGTCAGGCAGCATCTCTGGAGAGAAGGAATGGGTGACCTTTCAGGTCGAGACCCTTCTTCGGACTGATGTCAGGGGCGTGGGCGGGACAGGGATAGGATGTAGACGGAGACAGTAAGACTGGAGGGAGAACTGGGATGGGGGAGGGCATGGAGAGGGAGGGGAAGCAAGGGCTACTTGAAGTAGGAGAAGTCAACATGAAGTTAGAGAGGTCAGGATTAACCCCAGTGTGGATTGCATCGTGTTTCTCAGGGGTTGTCTTAGCACCAAGTCTCGGGACTCTCGTGGGTTACTGACCTGTAATGTTATTTATCATCTAGCACCCCTTAAAGTGGCAGAACTTGCTAGGAGAGAGATGGGGGGAAGGAACTGCAGGTGCTGGTTTAAACCAAAAATAGACACAAAATGCTGGAGTAACTCAGCGGGACGGGCAGCAACTCTGGAGAGGAGGAAGGGGTGACGTTTGGGGTGGAGGATGAAGGTGACCCGCTGAGTTCCTCCAGCATTTTGTGTCAATCTTCGATGAGGTTGGGCAATGCCTGGCAAGTGATGGGACCCAGATAAGAGGGACATAGGTTTAAGGTGAGAGGGGAATGATTTAAAGGGAGCCCGAGGGGCAACGTTTACACACAGTGGGCGGGTGGGTGGGTGGGTGTGTGGAACGAGCCGCCAGAGGTGGGAGAATGGTGCCGTAAATTCACCTTTGGAAGACAAAGGTAGGTGGAGAAGGCAGCTTGGTTAGCATGGATAGGTGGGGCCGAAGGGCCTGTTTCCATGCTGCAAGATTCCTGCCTCCCTCTGGTTGTCCCACAGTGCATAACGTTCACGACCCTCTCGACACAGCAAGAATACCTCCAATAGTAACCTCACCTCCCTGTACAGTTGGACATGGATAGTCCACTCCCGTAATAATGTCATTGGCACTCACAGGGTCAATTAACACAAACGCAAAAAAAAACAAATGTAAAAAATGTTGGAGAGCAGAGTGTATGAGACGTGCTGTCAGGTGGTTCCTGGTGCTGCTTGCCGTCTTTGTTCTAGAATGCTCCTGTATCCCGTGCACACACTCTACTGAATGACCTCGACATAGTTTGCTGGGTACAGCCCGATCCGGCCTCCATCCAGGTAACCTTTGCACCATCCCTGCTCATCCTCGTCCTCTATTTTAGTCAGTTCCTGACCTGGGGGAACACACAAAAACATCAGAGTTGCCCAGTCAATGGTGTGTCTCGTCGCAGAGCATGGAAATGGCCACAACTCCACAAAACATCAGAGTAGCCCAGTCAATGGTGTCCCTCGTCACAGAGCATGGAAATGGCCACAACTCCACAAAACATCAGAGTAGCCCAGTCAATGGTGTCCCTCGTCACAGAGCATGGAAATGGCCACAACTCCACAAAACATCAGAGTAGCCCAGTCAATGGTGTGTCTCGTCGCAGAGCATGGAAATGGCCACAACTCCACAATTAGGAATTGGGATTCCCACTGTCAGAAGTGAGACGAAACTAACTGGAGGAACTGCTCCTCACATTTCACTTGGGCAGCTTACAACCCAGTGGTATGAATATTGATTTCTCTAATCCCCTCTCCCCGTCCCACCCCCACCCTAGTTTATTTGTCGTCCTGCTGAGTTTTGCTGTCTCTATCCTGTTATCACCTTCCCCACAGTCAACAATGCACCATTGTGGGCTCCACCTTTCCTTGCTCATCGTTACTGGCTTTGATTAGTCCTTCAGCAATATCTTTCATTCATTTGTTCTATGTACCTTTCCATTTCGTTCTTCCCTCACTGGCAGTCTGAAGAAGGGTATCAAACCTAT
This sequence comes from Rhinoraja longicauda, assembly GCF_053455715.1. Taxonomy (NCBI): domain Eukaryota; kingdom Metazoa; phylum Chordata; class Chondrichthyes; order Rajiformes; family Arhynchobatidae; genus Rhinoraja; species Rhinoraja longicauda. Next base: position 16,203,594 of record NC_135992.1, on the reverse strand, counting down.
CCATGTTCTCCACAGATGCTGCCTGACCCGCTGTGTTACCTCAGCACTCTGTGAAACGTCACCTATCCATGTTCTCCACAGATGCTGCCTGACCCGCTGAGTTACTCCAGCACTTTGTGTCTGTCTTTGGTGTAAAGCAGCATCTGCAGTTCCTTCCTACACATGGAACCAGCCTGCTTGGCCCAGAGCCCCCCCTGACCATTACATGTCCATCTACATTCTAATCCCACGCTCCCCCACCAGCCTTTACCAAACACTTGCTCACCCCACCCTAGGGATCATTAACCTGCCTCCCCACAAGCCTTTGTAGACGTGGAACAATCACATGGAGCCCAGGGTTTATTTTCACAACAAACTCTCTTTATTTCTGAAATAACTTCATTTATTTCTACTGTCTCGGCCACTAGAAGTCAGCTTCTCCCCAAGTAATATTGAGGAGAGAAAAAAGACACAGAGTGCTGGAGTAACTCAGCGGGTCAGGCAGCATCTGTGGAGAACATGGATTGGTGACGTTTCAGAGTGCTGGAGTAACTCAGCGGATCAGGCAGCATCTGTGGAGAACATGGCTAGGTGACGTTTCACAGAGTGCTGGAGTAACTCAGCGGGTCAGGCAGCATCTGTGGAGAACATGGATAGGTGACGTTTCAGGTCGGGACCCTTCTTCAGACAGCAGTGACACTGAGAGAAACTGAAGTCTCTCGTGATCCACAGGACCCGGGACATTTTGCAGAGCTGTGATTTCTGAAATACAGCGTGGAAACAGGCCCTTCGGCCCACCGAGTCTGTGCCGACCAGTGATCACCCCTTACACTAACACTATCCTACACACACTGGGGACAATTTACAACTTTTACCGAAGCCAATTAACCTTCAAACCTGCACGTCTTTGGAGTGCGGGAGGAAACCGGAGCACCCGGAGAAAACCCACGCAGTCACGGGGAGAACGTGCAAACTCCGTACAGACAGCACCCATAGTCAGGATGGAACCCGGGTCTCAGGCAGCAGCTCTACCCGCTGCGCCACTGTGCCGACCCGTGAGTCACATCCAAACTCCAGGTCAGTGTGGATTGCCCTTACCACCAGACCAAAGCTCCCTCCTCTCTGCTTCAGCCCCAAATCAGGGTGTCCCTTAACACAGGATGACCTGCACAACATGTTTATTGCCTGTCTAACCAACACATCTTGCAGTGGTCCTGGCCTAGTTTAAACTCTGCATTCCTATCCCCACATCTGGAACTATGTTCATTAGAAAGAACGTCTCGATAACTACGAGTAGGACATCAGTAGGACATCGTCAGTGTAATAAATGTACAGTGCCTCGAAATAGCCCAGGTGGTTCGTGGCTGAACGTAGGTGACAAAGTACAGTGAACAAAGACCTTAATGAAGATTTGTGGAGTGAGTGAAACAAAAGCTGGAAGGTCCGGGCTACAGCTTGGCAGTGAGCAGACCACAGGAGGTCATTGAACCAAGATGGGAACACCAGTTGTGTTTGGCCGCAGTGGATAGTGCAAGACCCTGGGGTCACTGACAGTGAAGGCATTGGCGACGATCTTGGTACCTTCAGGGAGATTCAGTGGAATTCATTGACCACAGACGGCTGTGGAGGCCAAGTCAGTGGATATTGTTAAGGTGGAGATTGACGGATTATTGATTAGTATGGGCGTCAGAAGTTATGGGGAGAAGGCAGGAGAATGGGGTTGAGGGGGAGAGATAGATCAGCCATGATTGAATGGCGGAGTGGACTCGATGGGCCGAATGGCCTAATTCTGCTTCTTGAACGTGTGAAGAACATCTGAGGGACCAAATTGTCCATCACTGTGCAGAGACGTGAAGACTGTGAGAAGCTCCTCCACAGTGAAGCTGCAAGCTCCAAGCTACAGGTTCTCGGTGAGGAAGTCATTGACCGGAGATGGGAGCATGGGTTGTGAAGTCGGACGTCTTCACCAGGAGGGTCCCTCCTGACTCTGCTTGCAGGGTGTGTTTGCACGCGACCGACGGTGGGAAGGGAAGTGCTTGCTGATGTTGGTGCAGTCCTTACCCGCCTTGAAGCTGAGCTCGTCTGATTCCTGGCTGGAGTAATCGTACAGTGCACGGGTTCTCACACCTGGGATGTTTCTGCCGTCCTCCCCCAGGGAATAACCTTTATTTAAACTGTGAAACCAACACAAAAGAAGAACGTTGGTCGTGAACAATGGGCGTGCACTGATCTGGCGTTGAGACCCTCCTGTTCACCGTCTCTGGGTGGCTGCTTAGTCCCAACCCAGGCATTACATTGGCACTTCCAAGGGCTTGGCTTCAAACACTGAAGTCACGGTTTTAATTTGTTGCATTTTGCTTCCTCTGCTAAACTAACGTGTGGCGATTTCGTCAATGAGGAAAAAATAACTAATAAATATTCTGGAAATCCAAAGAGAGAGTTAGATTTAGTTTTTATGGCCAAAGGAATCAAGGGATGTGTGGACAAAGCAGGAACGGGGTACTGATTTTAGATGATCAGCCACGATCATATTGAATGGCGGTGCCGGCTCGAAGGGCCGAATGGCCTACTCCTGCACCTATGTTTAGGAGTAGGAGAAATGGAAAATGTTTAGCAGGTCAGGCAGTATTTGAGGAAGGATATTCTTGCTATTGAGGGCGTGCAGCGTAGGTTTACTAGGTTAATTCCCGGAATGGCGACTCTGTCATATGTTGAAAGACTGGAGCGACTAGGCTTGTACACACTGGAATTTAGAAGGATGAGAGATCTTATCGAAACGTATAAGATTATTAAGGGGTTGGACACGTTAGAGGCAGGAAACATGTTCCCAATGTTGGGGGAGTCCAGAACCAGGGGCCACAGTTTAAACTGTCGGCCATTTAGAACTGAGATGAGAAAAAACTTTTTCAGTCAGAGAGTTGTGAATCTGTGGAATTCTCTGCCTCAGAGGGCAGTGGAGGCCAATTCTCTGAATGCATTCAAGAGAGAGCTAGATAGAGCTCTTAAGGATAGCGGAGTCAGGGGGTATGGGGAGAAGGCAGGAACGGGATACTGATTGAGAATGATCAGCCATGATCACATTGAATGGTGGTGCTGGCTCGAAGGGCCGAATGGCCTCCTCCTGCACCTATTGTCTATTGTCTATCTGTGGATGGAGAAGCCGTTAATGTTTCAAGTTTATGGCCGACCATCAAGTCAATCGATCAATTGTTCTTGCTGTTTCTCTCCCCACAGTTACTGCTCAATCTGCTATGTAAATCCATTATTGACCTCAAAGTCTTGACGCACATTGTACAGGCCCACCAGTTGCTGGGTAGTCCGCGGAGGGCATGTACACGTTTAGGAAGGGCCACACATGAGGAGTTGGCTCCATTGTGGAGCGCTGGTTCTGCCCATCACCCACCTATCCTGTGAGCTTCAGCACCCCCATGTTATTGGGGAGGGGATGTGGGTCGGGGGCTGGCTGAGTCGGGCATCGTAGTCCCAATGTCCAGAGGCCACGACCGTGCGGTGTGACTGCTAGCCTGGCGTGTGGAGGTCACGGAGTGACTGTCTTCCTCTGCTGTTTGTGGGAGGGAAGGGGGGAGATTGTGGAGCAAACCAGGGACATCATCCCTTCTCTTCAGGAACGATCCCACACCACATCCTCAATGTTCACCTTAAGCTTTGAAGAACCACTTTTTCTCCTCCCTTCTGTCCTTTTCCCTTCTTGTCCGTTATCTTCTCCGCCTCTGGGCTCCATTCCTGCAAGGTGCAAGGTTAGCGTTAGACCGCAGTGAAGCACGCAACGCAGGTCTGAGCTGATGGCAGTCGTCTCGTGCAAGCACTTGGCCAGCGCTTACTGACCGGACCACAGGGCGGCACGGTGGTGCAGCGGGTAGAGCTGCTGCCTCACAGCACCAGAGACCCGGCTTCCATCCGGACCACGGGCGCTGTCCGTACGGAGTTGGTACCTTCTCCCCGTGACCTGCGTGGGTTTTCTCCGGGTGCCACGGTTTCCTCCCACACTCCAAATACGTACAGGTTTGTACACTCGGTATAATTGTCCCTAGTGTGTAGGATAGTGTTAGTGTGCAGGGATCGCTGGGCGGTGTGGACTCGGTGGGCCGAAGGGCCTGTGACCGAGGTGTATCACTAAACTAAACTACATGGAATGTCACGATCTTGCTCAAACGAGTGACAAACAACAATCAAGTTAGAGATGAGCAAACAAGGAACTGCATATTCTGGCTTACACAAAAGGACAGAGTGCTGGAGGAACTCAGCGGGTCAGGCAGCATCTGTGGAGAGAAGGAATGGGTGACATGTGGGGTCGAGACCTTTCGTCAGATTCAGAGAAGGGTCTCGACCCGAAACGTGACCCATTCCTTCTCTCCAGAGATGCTGCCTGACCCGCTGAGTTACTCCAGCATCTTGTGTCTATCTTTGAGGGAGAGCAAGGGTGGGGTTGGGTTGGGTTGGGGGTGGGGTTGTGTTGAGTTGGGGGCGGGGTTTGGATGGGGTTGCTTTTAGTTGGGGTTGGGTTGGGGTGGGGTGGGGTGGGTGTGGGCCGGGTTGGCGAGTCGGTCTGCGGGTTCTCATGGTTGATGTCCCCGTACACTCACCTCAAAGTGCGGCCAGTTTGTCGGCATGCCCGGCCCATGCGTGTTACGCCACCATTTTAAATCATTCTGGTCGTTTATTGATAAGACCGTCTGGTGAAGATCCTTAAAGATCGACCGGAAGCTGCGGGGACAGAATGGTCAGCAGTTGGAGTGGCCGATCATTGGGAACGGGCTTCAGTAGATGCATCCCGACATGTGGCTCTTGCTGAAGGAGGTGTGAGAACGCCCGTGTGGATTGTCACAGCCACTGGCACACACAAAGCCATCCTGAACCGACTGGTCCCATGCAGGTGAGTGAAGCATCGCTGTACCTGGCCACAGGTGAGTGAAGCATCACTGTACCTGGCTACAGGTGAGTGAAGCATCACTGTACCTGGCTACAGGTGAGTGAAGCATCACTGTACCTGGCCACAGGTGGGTGAAGCATCACTGCCCCTGGCTACAGGTGAGTGAACCATCACTGTACCTGGCTACAGGTGAGTGAACCATCACTGTACCTGGCTACAGGTGAGTGAACCATCACTGTACCTGGCCACAGGTGAGTGAATGATCACTGTACCTGGCCACAGGTGAGTGAACCATCACTGTACCTGGCCACAGGTGAGTGAACCATCACTGTACCTGGCTACAGGTGAGTGAACCATCACTGTACCTGGCCACAGGTGAGTGAACCATCACTGTACCTGGCTACAGGTGAGTGAAGCATCTCACTGTACCTGGCCACAGGTGAGTGAACCATCACTGTACCTGGCTACAGGTGAGTGAAGCATCTCACTGTACCTGGCCACAGGTGAGTGAACCATCACTGTACCTGGCTACAGGTGAGTGAAGCATCTCACTGTACCTGGCCACAGGTGAGTGAAGCATATCACTGTATCTGGCCACAGGTGAGTGAAGCATCACTGTACCTGGCCACAGGTGAGTGAAGCGCTGCTGGATGACCGGCCTCACCTCTCGTTGTTGGTCACGTCCAGGTGCCGATGGATGGACAGGAATATCTGTTTGAGGAAGACGGTGCGTTTCTGCTCGGACTGCTGGCTCTGGTCAAACACCATCTCCATCTCCTCCATGTACTTGGGATTGTACTTGTTTAGATCTTCGATGGTCTTTGTGTAACGTTGCTTCACCTGGGCACAGTGAGGGAAGAGGGTGAGTGCACAAAACAGGAGGGAAACACCAAAGCACACCCTGAACCACTCTGAAACGTCACCTCTCCATGTTCTCCACAGATGCTGCCTGACCCGCTGAGTTACTCCAGCACTCTGTGAAACGTCACCTATCCATGTTCTCCACAGATGCTGCCTGACCCGCTGAGTTACCCAGGTTTGGTCCACTGAGTCCGCGCCGATCAGCAATCCCCGTACACTAACACTATCCTACACACTTTACCAAAGCCAATTAACCTACAAACCTGCACATCTTTGGAGGGTGGGAGGAAACCCACGCAGGTCACGGGGAGAACGTGCAAACTCCGTACAGACAGCGCCCGTAGTCAGGATGGAACCGGGGTCTCTGTCGTTGTGAGGCAGCAGCTCTACCCGCTGCACCACCGTGCCGCCCCAGAGCTTGGACCCTAACACTGGGGTCACGCGGGTCGCCCAGTCCGTGCGTCTCCTGTCCCGCCCGCCATTCCCGGGATTCCCCGCTCACCTTCTCCGCCTCCAGGTTGCGCTGCTCCCTCAGCCGCTGCTGTTTCTGCTGCTTCCAGGAGGAGGCAGTGTTGGCTCGGCGCCCGCTCTCCCGCACCAGGGCCACGTGCTCCTTTTTCCGCTTGGTGTGGTAGAGCTTCCTCAACGTCCCTGCCTGTGGAGAGGGCAGAGACCGACCGGGCAGGGTGAGGACTGTGTGGGTGAACGGGCACCGCACTGCTCAACGTCCCTGCCTGTGGAGAGGGCAGAGACCGACCGGGCAGGGTGAGGACTGTGTGGGTGAACGGGCACCGCACCGATACAGGGCAGACAGAGTCACGCCAGTCACACAACCATCATTACCCTCGCTAAACTCCACACACAGCCCAACCAAAGGCCCACACACCTGCAACAGTCTGGAGAAGGGTCTCGACCCGAAACGTCACCCATTCCTTCTCTCCCGAGATGCTGCCTGTCCCGCTGAGTTACTCCGGCATTTAGTGTCCACCTTCGATTTAAACCAACATCTGCAGGGTTTTTTCCCACATAGTCACAGACTGCTGGAGTAACTCAGTGGGTCAGGCAGCATCTGTGGAGAGAAGGAGTGGTCGACATTTTGGGTCGAGACCCTCCTTCAGACTGCCGTCAGGGGGGAGAGAGATGGATAAGAAGTGTGGAGGTGTGAAACCAGGGCAAAGGGAATGGAGATCAAGGAGAATGTAGAGTAGATCATTTGTTAGCTGGGAGAGACCCTAATTGGTAGCTGGGATACCCTGTATTATCTGATTTGATAGGACAGCTTGCAAGACAAAGCTTTTCACTGTACCTCGCTCGGTACACATGACTGTAATAAAGCTGAAACACTGGGCAGCACTCCAGTTTCATTGTGTGTGAGCCCGTCTGTTGTCGGGTGGACCTGGGTGGTGAGAGGTGTTTAAGGTGACCTACCTTTTTCAGTTTCTTGGTCCAGGGCATCTGCGCTTTCTTGAATCCATGCGCCACCTCATGAGTCTCCTTGAATCCCCCAAAGAACTTCTTGTGGTACATGTCCTTCTGCCACTTGCGGATCCTGCCTGCGTCCTCCGCCAGCAGGGAGTTGTGGATGTCCGCGTGCAGCTCGCTGAGGCGGTCAGCCGCTGTGAGGAAGGCATGCCAAGCCTTTAACAGAGTGCCGTACATGGGACCTGCAACGGAGACGAGGAAAAACCTTCAGTCAGAGAGTTGTGGATCTGTGGAATTCTCTGCCTCAGAAGGCAGTGGAGGCCAATTCTCTGAATGCATTCAAGAGAGAGCTAGATAGAGCTCTTAAGGATAGCGGAGTCAGGGGGTATGGGGAGAAGGCAGGAACGGGGTACTGATTGAGAATGATCAGCCATGATCACATTGAATGGCGGTGCGTACAGGCTCGAAGGGCCGAATGGCCTCCTCCTGCACCTATTGTCTATTGTCCTGACGTCCACCAAACAGGCTGGCAATGTGGTCACATCCTGACACACCAACACTCCCCACCCACACTGTCTCCCCTTCACCTCCCACCCTCCCCACCCACACTGTCTCACCCTCCCACCCTCACCACTCATCCAGGCCCGGCACGGTGGCGCAGCGGGTAGAGCTGCTGTCTCACAGCTCCAGAGACCCAGGTTCGATCCTGACTACGGGCGCTGTCTGTACGGAGTTTGTACGTTCTCCCCGTGACCTGCGTGGGTTTTCTCCGGGTGCTCCGGTTTCCTCCCACACTCCAAAGACGTGCAGGTTTGTAGGTTAATTGGCTTGGTGTAATGGTAAATTGTCCCTAGTGTGTGTAGGATAGTGTTAGTGTGCGGGGATCGCTGGTCGGCGTAGACTCAGTGGGCTGAAGGGCCTGTTTCCGCGCTGTATCTCTAAACTAAACTGTTCCCTCCACCGTCACCACTCACCCTGCCTGCTCCCACCTTCTCACACACCATCCCCTCTCCACCCCCCTCCCTTTCACCCCTCCATCCCCTCTCCACCCCCCTCCCTTTCATCCCTCCTTCCCCTCTCCCTCCCCCTCCCTTTCATCCCTCCTTCCCCTCTCCCCATCTCCTTCCCCTCTACATCTCACTCAAGAACCAGGAGACATAGGTTTAAGGTGAAGGGGGAGGGGGGGGAAGATTTAATAGGAACCTGAGGGGTAACCTTTCCACACAAGGGGTGGTGGGTGTATGGATCAAGGAGGTAGTTGAGGCAGATTACAATCGAGCCATATACAATGTATAGATTCACGATAAGGGAATAATGTTTAGTGCAAGGTATCATAGTTAATGTAAGTAATGTTGCTGTCGGAGTGGAGATGTAAGAGTGTGGAGCGATGGTAATGTGTGATTGTAGATCTGCTTCTGTGGCCAGCCGGCAAATAGTTGCCTGTGTTGGGCGCCATCTTTGAGGTGTGGAATGGCCAGCACGGACTCGGTGGGCCGAAGGGCCTGCCTCGTGTCAGGGTGCGTGCCTTGTAACGCTGGAGTGCCCCAGAGCCAAGTACTCACTTGCTTCAACCAAGGGCTTCCACTTGCGAGACCAGGCGGCCATTTGCAGGGAGTACTGCTTCTCCATCCTGGCCCTCTCCTGGAAACACAGCACGATGTCGTTGCATACCCGGTAGCCATCGTCCACCCGCTTGGCCGTGCTCTTGTACTTGTCTGGCTGCAAGGGGCAGGTGTAGGCCGTGTTACTGTCCAGTCCGGTTTATTGTCACCAGTACAAGTGCAAACGGCAGCGACCCGTAGCTTCTGGCCACGTGAACGCGTGTATCACATGCATTTCGGCTTATGATATTTTGGGTTTACGATGGGTTTCTCAGCACGGAACCTCACTGTACTCTGAGGAGCGCCTGTACCGAGGTACAGGGGAAAGCTTATGGTCCGTGTTAACCAGTCAGCGGAAAGACAACACACAATTACATTGTGATTCACTCCTGGGCCAAGTTTACCAGCGGTCAGGAAACTAAATGGTGAACCCTGACCCTTGGTAGTGAACCCCTGACCCTTGGTGTTGAACCCCGACCCTGGGTGCTGAACCCTGACCCTGGGTGCTGAACCCCGACCCTGGGTGCTGAACCCCAACCCTTGGTGCTGAACCCCGACCCTTGGTGGTGAACCCCGACCCTTGGTGCTGAACCCCTGACCCTTGGTGCTGAACCCTGACCCTGGGTGCTGAACCCTGACCCTTGGTGGTGAACCCCTGACCCTTGGTGGTGAACCCTGACCCTTGGTGGTGAACCCCTGACCCTGGGTGGTGAACTCCGACCCTTGGTGGTGACCCTGGCCCTGGGTTGTGGCCGTGGTCAGTGTTGTACTCACCATCCAGAAGCTGTTGCTGGTCACTTCAGGGGTCGGGACACTGCAGTACTTCAGAGACATGGCGGCCTTCCCTCTCTCCCCAGCGCTCTCCTCCTCTGGCATCAACTCTCCCCTCCGCCTGGGGATGCAAGAGAGGTGCTGGCGGTCACTGGCCCAGTGTCCATTTACCCAGTGGTCACAGACCCAGTGTCCATTTACCCAGTGTCCACAGATCCAGTGGTCAAAGACCCAGTGGTCACTGGCCCAGTCCAGTTACCCAGTGACCACAGATCCAGTGGTCAAAGACCCAGTGGTCACTGGCCCAGTCCAGTTACCCAGTGGCCA
>NC_135992.1:16168742-16188742 GCF_053455715.1 Rhinoraja longicauda | reverse complement strand
TGAAGAAAGACTGGATAGACTCGGCTTGTACTCGCTGGAATTTAGAAGATTGAGGGGGGATCTTATAGAAACTTACAAAATTCTTAAGGGGTTGGACAGGCTAAATGCGGGAAGATTGTTCCCGATGTTGGGGAAGTCCAGAACAAGGGGTCACAGTTTAAGGATAAGGGGGAAGTCTTTTAGGACCGAGATGAGAAAGTTTTTTTTCACACAGAGAGTGGTAAATCTGTGGAATTCTCTGCCACAGAAGGTAGTTGAGGCCGGTTCATTAGCTATATTTAAGAGGGAGTTAGATGTGGCCCTTATGGCTAAAGGGATCAGGGGGTATGGAGAGAAGGCAGGTACGGGATACTGAGTTGGATGATCAGCCATGATCTTATTGAATGGCGGTGCGTACAGGCTCGAAGGGCCGAATGGCCTACTCCTGCACCTATTTTCTATGTTTCTATGACCCACTGAGTTACTCCAGCATTTTGGGTCTACAGATTTGTAGGTTAATTGGCTTCTGTAAATAGTCCCTGGTGTGTAGGATAGTGTTAGTGTATGGGGTGATCGATGGTCGGCATGGACTCAGGGGGCCGAAGGGCCTGTTTCCAGGCTGTGTCTCTAAACTTAAATAAACTCAAAGTGAGCCCCCAACCACCTCATTCTCTCCCACCCCAGAGGCAACTTGTATTAAAAGATCCCCTCCTGTTTCCTGACAGCAAGATTGAACAAATGTGAACACACAAAGTATTTACAGTGACTACAACGTCACAGCTATGTGCTATTCTGATCCCTGCCACAGCCCTGCCCTGCCTAGCCCTGCCCTGCCCGGCTCCAAATTTGAGGAAAGACATTCTTGCTATTGAGGGCGTGCAGCGTAGGTTTACTAGGTTAATTCCCGGAATGGCGGGACTGTCATATGTTGAAAGACTGGAGCGACTAGGCTTGTATACACTGGAATTTAGAAAGATGAGAGGGGATCTTATCGAAACGTATAAGATTATTAAGGGGTTGGACACGTTTTGAGGCATGAAACATGTTCCCAATGTCGGGGGAGTCCAGAACCAGGGGCCACAGTTTAAGAATAAGGGGTAGGCCATTTAGAACGGAGATGAGGAAAAACTTTTTCAGTCAGAGAGTTGTGAATCTGTGGAATTCTCTGCCTCAGAAGGCAGTGGAGGGCAATTCTCTGAATGCATTCAAGAGAGAGCTAGATAGAGCTCTTAAGGATAGCGGAGTCAGGGGGTATGGGGAGAAGGCAGGAACGGGGTACTGATTGAGAATGATCAGCCATGATCACATTGAATGGCGGTGGTGGCTCGAAGGGCCGAATGGCCTCCTCCTGCACCTATTGTCTATTATCTAACGCGCAGACTCCCACAGCACGGAAACAGAGGCCCTTCAGCCCGACCTGTCCATGCCGACCAACACGCCCCGCCATCTCCACGTCCTATTTGCTAACATTTGGCCCGTATCTATCCAAACCTTTCCTAGTCCAAAGTGGCACCCGTACTAATCAAGAATCTATCAATCTCTGCCAAAAATATACTGACTTGGTCTCCACAGCCGTCTGTGGCAAAGAGTTCCACAGATTCACCACCCTCTGACTAAAGAAATTCCTCCTCGTCTCCTTCCTAAAGGAACGTCCTTTAATCCTGAGGCTGTGCCCTCTGGTCCTAGACTCTCCCACTAGTGGAAACATTCTCTCCACATCCATTCTACACAGGCCACTCACCATTGGTGATGTGGACATGTGTGATTCCAGCCCCACCACCCCTCCACTCCCCTCCCCTCCCCTCCACTCTACTCCACTCCACTCCCCTCCCCTCCCCTCCTCTCCTCTCCCCTCCCCTCCCCTCCTCTCCTCTCCACTCCCCTCCCCTCCCCTCCACTCCACTCTACTCCACTCCCCTCCTCTCCCTCCCCTCCCCTCCCCTCCCCTCCCCTCCACTCCACTCTACTCCACTCCCCTCCTCTCCCTCCCCTCCCCTCCACTCCCCTCCACTCCCCTCCACTCCCCTCCTCTCCCCTCCCCTCCCCTCCTCTCCCCTCCCCTCCCCTCCCCTCCACTCTACTCCACTCCACTCCCCTCCCCTCCTCTCCACTCCCCTCCCCTCCCCTCCCCTCCACTCCACTCTACTCCACTCCCCTCCTCTCCCTCCCCTCCCCTCCTCTCTCCCCCCTTCCACAGCCCGGCTTGGCTTGCTCCATGACCAAGGTGTGACCAGACCACCCTGTCTAATGTGCTTCCCATTAGGCTCCGTGCCTCCAGTTGAAGCGATGCAGATTACAAGCAGATGTTGGAGGCCGCCCGCGGTCACATCTCCCGGGCCAAGCCACACTCAGCAACGTTCCACATCGCAGCCAACCCCGTTACCACCAATAAAACCCCGGTCCGGGCTTCCTCGGCCGGCCTTGCTTCAGAAAACAAGATCAATACCGTCCATCTGCCCACTGTCCTGGTCTCCACGTCCTTGCTCCTGTCTGGCTTGGACCTCTCCTCATCCCGAGACCCCTCCCCACCCCCTCACGGTCTTCCCTCAGTCTGAGACCCCTCCCCACCCCCTCACGGTCTTCCCTCAGTCTGAGACCACTCCCCACCCCCTCACGGTCTTCCCTCAGTCTGAGACCCCATCCCCACCTCCTCACGGTCTTCCCTCATCCCGAGACCCCTCCCCACCCCCTCACGGTCTTCCCTCAGTCTGAGACCCCTCCCCACCCCCTCACGGTCTTCCCTCAGTCTGAGACCCCCCATCCCCACCCCCTCACGGTCTTCCCTCATCCCGAGGCCCCTCCCCACCCCCTCACGGTCTTCCCTCAGCTCCTCTCCCCTCCACATGACCCCCCCTCCAACCCAGGTAGTGTGACAGAAGGAGACCATTCGGCCCAACGGTCCCATGCCAGCCCAGCGGCTCCAGTGTCAGTAGCCCGGCAACATTAACTCTTGTGGACCCAACAGATGCTCGCTGATCCTCCTGCTGTTCGCCTGCCAGTAACCCCCCCTCACCCTCACCCCCTCCCCCTCACTCCCCCCTCCCCCTCACTCCCCCCCTCCCCCTCACTCCTTCCCCCTCCCCCTCCCTCCCGCCACTCCCCACTCCGCCACAAGCAGCCAACATAATCACAGACCACTCACACCCCGGTTGGTCAATCCCTCTTCTCCCCTCTCGACAGAAGATACAAAAGCTGGAAAGCACGCACGCACAGACTCAGGAACAGCGTCTGTGAACAGACTTGTGTGGGCGAGTTGGGCCGAAGGGCCTGTTTCCAATCTGTATCAATCTCTGACTCTATGAGTCTAACAGACCTTTCATTTGCTGAGGATTAACTCCTGGTCTTCCAACCTGCCTCGTGGTGACTATTGCACTTCTGCACTTTCTCTGCAGCTGTGACATTACCCTGCAATCAATCTATCTATTTCCCCTTTTGTAGCATTAATGTAGCATTAATGTAGCGTTAATGTAGCATTAATGTAGCATTAATGTAGCGTCAATGCAGCATTAATGTAGGGTGTGCTTTGCCTCAATAGCAGCAGGACAATGTTTCTCACTGAATCTCTACACAAGTGGCCACACTAACAGGGCAGTAATACCAACAGGCCAACACCTCGATTTATTCACAAAATGCTGGAGTAACTCAGCAGGTCAGGCAGCATCTCGGGAGAGAAGGAATGGGTGACGTTAGACCCTTCTAGGGTCTCAACCCGAAACGTCACCCATTCCTTCTCTCCCGAGATGCTGCCTGACCCGCTGAGTTACTCCAGCATTTTGTGAATAAATCGATTTGTACCAGCATCTGCAGTTAGAACAACACCTCTGGCCTGGGGCATTGACACAAACCCACGTGTTGATCTTCAGCCTGCCGCAGTGATGCTACCTGTCAACATCAAACTAACCACGACAAGTTGGGATTTGTTTCAGTCCGTCCTCGTTTCACGCTCCTTGATTTCCAACTTCCAGGAACGGACTCTTCTGTTTAGAGATACAGCTACAGCATGGAAACAGGCCCTTCAGCCCGTCGAGTCTTGTACTCGCTGGAATTTAGAAGATTGAGGGGGGGATCTTATAGAAACGTACAAAATCCTTAAGGGGTTGGACAGGCTAGATGCAGGAAGATTGTTCCCGATGTTGGGGAAGTCCAGAACCAGGGGTCACAGTTTAAGGATAAGGGGGAAGTGTTTTAGGACCGAGATGAGAACGTTTTTTTTCACACAGAGAGTGGTGAATCTGTGGAATTCTCTGCCACAGAAGGTAGTTGAGGCCGGTTCATTGGCTATATTTAGGAGGGAGTTAGATGTGGCCCTTGTGGCTAAAGGGATCAGGGGGTATGGAGAGAAGGCAGGTACGGGATACTGAGTTGGATGATCAGCCATGATCATATTGAATGGCGGTGCAGGCTCGAAGGGCCGAATGGCCTACTCCTGCACCTATTTTCTATGTTTCTATGAGTCCGCGCCGACCAGCGATCCCCGCACACTAACATTATCCTACACACACTAGGGACAATCTTTTTTTAACATTTATACCAAGCCAATTAACCTACAAACGTGTTCGTCTTTGGAGGAAACCGAAGATCTCGGAGAAAACCCACGCGGGTCACGGGGAGAACGTACAAACTCCGTACAGACAGCACCCTTAGTCGGGATGGAACCCGGGTCTCCGGCACTGCATTCGCTGTAAGGCGGCAACTCTACCGCTGCGCCACCGTGCCGCCCTAGTTGTTGAGGCATTGTACAATAACAGCATGTAAAACACGTTTAGACGTACATGGATAGGAAAGGTTTTGTGAGCTGTGGGACAGGGGGTGACCTTGGACTATCCTTGATGGGACTTTGCTGGCTTTACCTTGCACTAAACGTTATTCCCTGACCATGTATCTGTACACTGTGGGTGACTTGATTGTAATCACGTATTGTCTTTCCGCTATCTGGATAGCACGCAACAAAAGCTTTTCACTGTACCTCGGTACAAGTGACAATAAACTAGACTTTAAATGCAGGCAACTGGGACCAGCGTAGATGGGTATTTGGTCGGCATGGACGAGTTGGGCTGAAGGGCCTGTGTCCGTGCTTTCAGACTACATGAGGTAAGCTGCCACTGAGGTTCAGCGTGCGAAGTGTTGGAGCAAATCGTGGCTCACAATCAGGGCTGTGGACAGGGACATGGATGGGGGAGGGTTGGTTTAGTTTAGTTTACAGATTCAGCGTTGAAACAGGCCCTTCAGCCCACTGAGTCCGCGCCGACCAGCGATTCCCGCACACCTACACCATCCTACCAGGGATTGCTGGTCGGCACGGACTCGGTGGGCCGAAGGGCCTGTTTCCACACTGAATCTCTAAACTCAAAACACTCTGCCAGGTCCAAAAGACAGCCCTCGATCACGGCTACAGAGACACAGGCCGGCAACTCCCGCGGTCTAGGCTTAAGCTCAGGGGTGACCGCGCTTTTGCGGTTGCAGCTCCTAGACTGTGGATCAGCATCCCTCTCCCCATCAGAACTGCCCCCTCCATCGACTCCTTTAAGTCCAGGCTCAAAACCTATTTCTACTCCCTAGCGTTTGAGGCTCATTGAGGAGGCGCTGTGAACTGTTTGTGTGCTACTGTATGTTTCATTTTTTTCCTTAGTACCTAATCAGATGTACAGCACTTTGGTCAACGTGGGTTGTTTTTAAATGTGCTATACAAATAAAATTGACTTGACTTGATCTGCAGAATTTATCAACGGGGACTTTTCCCGACGATTGTTTACATTGGGAATGTTGAGAAGCTGGTCCCAGCACAGTGAACCTCGCTCGCTACCTCCAGTCACACTGCTCTCCTCCCCTCCTCTGCACATTCCTCTCCCATCCCTCAGTCCCATGTTCCTACCCCCGTCCCCTCCCACCCATCTCCCTCCCTCCCCCTTTACATTCACTCCTCCTCACCTCTCCTCACCTGACCGCCTTTTGTCGCCTTTGCACCTCCAGACGTTCCACTCACTCCACCCTTCCCAGCACCCCTTCACCTGTATCTGCCTATCATTCACCGTGTATCCTGCCCCCACCTCTCTTTTCCAGCTTTCTCCCCCCCTCCCAAAACGTGGCCTGCCCATTCCCTCCGCAGATGCTGCCTGACCCGCTGAGTTCTTCCAGCACTTTGTGTTTTGCTGAACTAGGTTCAATACAGCAACACATCCCACATCCCAAGAAAGTGCGTCACAAAGTGCTGGAGTAACTCAGCAGGTCAGGCAGCATCTAGGACCTGAATCAGTCTGAAGAAGGGTCTCGACCCAAAACGTCACCCATTCCCTCTCTCCTAGATGCTGCCTGACCCGCTGAGTTACTCCAGCACGTGGTGATACCTCCGATTTGTACCAGCATCTGCAGTTATTTTCCTACACTCCCAAGGAAGTGCGGGTTGGTAGGTGAATTGGCCCTCTGTAAATATTCATAAGTGATAGGAGCAGAATTAGGCCATTCGGCCCATCACATCTACAACACCATTCAATCACGGCTGAACTATCTCTCCCTCCTAACCCCATTCTCCTGCCTTCTCCCCATAACCCCTGACACCCGCACTAATCAAGAATCTATCTATCCACTGACTTGGCCTCCACCTCCGTCTGTGGGCAAGTGGTGGAACATTGAGAAGTGTGTGAGAGAGAGAGAGAGTGGCTTAAAGGGGAATAAGTGATGGGAAGCCATTGCTCAGGGGGCTAGCATCAACTCGATGGGCTGCATTCCTTATTCCAGGTTATTTAAAAAAAAGTAAAATATGAATATGGAGCTACATAGCACTTAAAACAATAAGTACTGTTCCCCAGATACGCTGCCAATGAGATTTTCGTGCCAACATTCTCTACATTAAAAATTTCCACCCAGAAAGCCGATCTATTTTACGTTTTTCACCCACCCATGCAGTGGAATTTTGGCCTTCTAACCCTCTAACCCTCCCCTGTGCTACGAGCAGGTAGACACAAAGTGCTGGAGTAACTCAGCGGGACGGGCAGCATCTGAGGAGAGAAGGAATGGGTGACGTTTCAGGTCGAGACCCTTCTTCAGACTGTACTAAGAGGCGGCCACCACATCAGCTCCACTGGAACCTCCCGCCTCTCACGCGCCAAGAACAACTGGCTGGGCTGTCTGCCGCTTCTCCCAGTGAGTTGTTTCCTGAAAGGATCCTCGCTGCCAGAGTCCGGGCTTCAGGGCTGGACACTGGAACCACCAGGAGTGTAGGAAGTCTGAAGAGGGAGTCTCGACCCCAAACGTCCCCTATTCCCTCTCTCCTGAGATGCTGCCTGACCTGCTGAGTTACTCCAGCACTTTGTGATACCTCCGATTTGTACCAGCATCTGCAGTTATTTTACTGCACTCCCAAGGAAGTGCGGGTTGGTAGGTGAATTGGCCCTCTGTAAATATTCATAAGTGATAGGAGTAGAATTAGGCCATTCGGCCCATCACATCTACGTTTCTCACCCACTCTTGCAATGGAATTTTGGTCTATGCTGCCCTGCCTTCTAAACCTCTAATCCTGCCCAGGTAGACACAAAGTGCTGGAGTAACTCAGCGGGACGGGCAGCATCTGAGGAGAGAAGGAATGGGTGACGTTTCGGGTCGAGACCCCCTCTTCTCTCCTAGATGCTGCCTGTCCCACTGAGTTCCTCCAGCACTTTGGGTCTCTCCAGCAGAAGTGTTCTGTGTTAAGTCTTGGCCCAAAGACATGTTTCTAAAATGCAGACTGTAATGAAACATTATCTTTAAAAGCCACTGGCCTCAGACCAAGCCCTGCCGACTTTAATTTCACGTTGTGTCCTGGTTATCCCCTCCCCATCCCAGTGCTGTTGGGCTGAAGCATGGCCTCTGATCGGGCAAGGAGCCAGGTAGAGTGAACTTGGCAGCAAAACTGACAACGTAGATCGTGGCCGTGGAAGGCTCTTTATTTTTCCGACAGAATATTCCCCCCCACCCTTGCCAATGGACAGGCGTTGTTGCGTTACAGTCACGGGCTCACAGAGCCCAGGGTGTGGCCAAGCCCGGCGTCAGGAGGAAGGAAGGAAGGGAGGGAGGAAGGCCATTCTGCCCCTCTAGTCTGCTCTGCTGTTCGCGAGGATCAATGACTCCTCAAGTCCACTCCTAGTTCCATCCCTCACAACTTATCCATCGTTCAGAAGTTCCAGGAGCAGAATTAGGCCATTCGGCCCATCAAGTCTACTCCGCCATTCAATCATGGCTGGTCTATCTCTCCCTCCTAACCCCATTCTCCTGCCTTCTCCCCGACACTCACACTGATCAAGAATCTGTCTATCTCTGCCTTAAAAATATCCACTGACTTGGCCTCCACATCCTTCTGTGGCAAAGAATCCCACAGATTCACCACACTATGACTGAAGAAATTTCTCCTCATCTCCTTCCTAAAAGAACGTCCTTTAATTCTGAGGCTGTGACTCTGGTTTATACCGAAGAGAGATACAAAATGCTAGAATAACTCAGTGGGTCAGGCAGCATCTCACAGAGTCAGAGAGTCATACAGTGTGGAAATAGGCCCTTCGCCCAACCTGCCCACACAGACCAACATGTCCCTTCTACACTAGACCCACCTGCCTGCGCTTGGTCCATATCCCTCCAAACCTGTCCTATCCATGTACCTGGCTGACTGCTTCTTAAACGTTGCGATAGTACCTTCCTCAACTACCTCCTCTGGCAGCTCGTTCCACATACCCACCACTCTTTGTGTGGAAAAGTTACCCCTCAGATTCCTATTAAATCTTTTCCCCTTCACCTTAAACCTATGTCCTCTGGTCCTCGATTCCCTACTCTGGGCAAGAGACTCTGTGCATCTACCCGATCTATTCCTCATCCTCCTGCGCTCCAAGGAATAGAGTCCCAGCCTACTCAACCTCTCCCTACAGCTCAGACCGTCTAGTCCTGGCAACATCGTTGTAAATCTCCTCTGATCCCTTCCCTTCTTTAAACCAGCATCTGCAGGTCCTTGTTTATCCATGTCCCTCCAACCCTGCGTATGGATTTGTGCAGGATGGAACTGCAGATGCTGGTTTAAACCGAAGATAGACACAAAAAGCTGGAGTAACTCAGCGGGACAGGCAACATCTCTGGAGAGAAGGAATGAGTGACGTTTCGAGTCGAGTCCCTTCTTCAGATTGGGTTAGGTTATCCTTGATTGGACAGTGGGACAAAATGCCAATGGTCTCCCCCCTGGAGATTCCCTTTCACCATGGACTGCCACTTTGGTCTGGCCCACGGACTCAATACCCTCGTCCAAATCTACTCGCCTTTACACCTGCCCTGTAGATTTGTAAGTGTCAGTCAGGGTCCACCTAACCCAGTCTGAAGAAGGGTCTCGTCCCGAATCGTCACCCATTCCTTCTCTCCAGAGATGCTGCCTGTCCCACTCAGTTACTCCAGCACTTTGTGTCTGTCTGCGTACGGATATTCCAGCCTGAAGCCTGTACACCTCTGTCCAGAAATCTATGTCCTGAGGTCATGTCTGGTTGAGTTCCGTGCTGTATGTCAGTACGGTGAGATACAGGTACAATGAGCAGCCTCACAGATAGTGTTGCCAACTATCTCACTCCCAAATACGGGACAAAGGGTGACATCACCGCCCCGCGCCCCACGTGACTTCACCAGCCAGCGGCCACGTGCTCCTGGCCAGAGCGGCTGCCATTGGTGGAGCGGGAGCACGTGGCCCCTGGCTGGGTGAGGTCACATGGGGCGCGGGGCGGTGATGTCACCCTTTGTCCCGTATTTGGGAGTGAGGAAGTTGGCAACCCTACCAATACGGGACAAGGGCGGTCCCGTACGGGACAAACTAATTTAGCCCAAAATATGGGAAGTCCCGGCTAATACGGGACAGTTGGCAACCCTACCCTCGGACACATAGACAACACCAGAGAAAGTATAAATCACACGTAAATTCTACAAGACGCGTAAAGAAAAAGACTGCATATAAGACAAGACATTGATGCAGAGAAACGCAATCGGAAAACAAGTCCATGGTAGTGGAGAGGTGGTGTGTGGTGTTCCATAGTTGAGGTAGGATTATGGTTGTGTGCATGAGTTCATGAACCTTTAGTTTAGCTTAGAGATACTGTGCAGAAACAGGCCCTTCAGCCCACTGAGTCCACACCGACCAGCGATCCCCGCACACTGACTCTACCCCACACACACACTTGGGAAAAAGTTTTACAATTACACCAAGCCAATTAACCTACAAACCTGTACGTCTTAAGATTGTGGGAGGAGACCGAAGCACCCGGAGAAAACCCACGCGGTCACGAGGGGAACGTACAAACTCTGTATAGACAGCACCCGTAGTCAGGATGGAACCCGGGTCTGTGGCGCTGTGAGGCAGCAGCTCTACCCGCTGCACCACCGTGCCAATCCTAATTGTTGATACCTTCTAGTTAACATGTGGCAGTACCTTGTTCACCCTTTGCTTTCAGCAGGTTGTGCACCAGTTCATGAACCTGATACACCATCTAAACATCTGGCTTTGTTTTGGTTGCTGACTTTGGTGATATTTGTCAGTACACGACTGTGTTATGGGATTACCAGTGTGTGTGCACAATGTGCACAGAGTGCTGGAGTAACTCAGTGGGTCAGGCAGCATCTGTGGAGAACATGGATAGGTGACGTTTCACAGAGTGCTGGAGTAACTCAGCGGGTCAGGCAGCATCTCTGGAGAACATGGATAGGTGACGATTTGGGTTGGGAGGGGAGAGGCAGGACGAAGCGTGGCAGGTAATAGACCAATCTGAAGAAGGGTCTCGACCTGAAACGTTACCCATTCCTTGTCTCGAGATGTTGCCTGTCACGTTGAGTTACTCCAGCATTTTGTGTCTATCTTCGGTAACAGGTGGACACAGGAGAGGTAGGTTTGATAGGCAGATGGTTAAAACAAAGGCCAGAGATGTTTAATGTTTTAGGGTAATAGACAATAGACAATAGGTGCAGGAGGAGGCCATTCAGCCCTTCGAGCCAGCACCGCCATTCAATGTGATCATGGCTGATCATTCTCAATCAGTACCCCGTTCCTGCCTTCTCCCCATACCCCCTGACTCCGCTATCCTTAAGAGCTCTATCTAGCTCGCTCTTGAATGCATTCAGAGAATTGGCCTCCACTGCCTTCTGAGGCAGAGAATTCCACAGATTCACAACTCTCTGACTGAAAAAGTTTTTCCTCAACTCCGTTCTAAATGGCCGACCCCTTATTCTTAAACTGTGGCCCCTTGTTCTGGACTCCCCCAACATTGGGAACATGTTTCCTGCCTCTAACGTGTCCAACCCCTTAATAATCTTATACGTTTCGATAAGATCTCCTCTCATCCTTCTAAATTCTAGTGTATACAAGCCTAGTCGCTCCAGTCTTTCAACATATGACAGTCCCGCCATTCCGGGAATTAACCTAGTAAACCTACGCTGCACGCCCTCAATAGCAAGACTATCCTTCCTCAAATTTGGAGACCAAAACTGCACACAGTACTCCTGGTGCGGTCTCACTAGGGCCCTGTACAACTGCAGAAGGACCTCTTTGCTCCAATACTCAACTCCTCTTGTTATGAAGGCCAACATTCCATTGGCTTTCTTCACTGCCTGCTGTACCTGCATGCTTCTTTTCAGTGACTGATGCACTAGGACACCCAGATCTTGACCCGAAACGTCACCCATTCCTTCTCTCCAGAGATGCTGCCTGACCCGTTGAGTTACTCCAGCATTTTGTGTCTACCTTCGATTTTAACCAGCATCTGCAGGTTTTTTTCCTACACATATGTAAACCTAGTCTCTGTAAGCACCATAGTAAACAACAAAAATATTCAGTATATACAAAAGACAAAAAAAATGCCCTCAAGTTGTTTAGAGATTATTTGGAGGTTGTAGTGTTATATGGAGGAACTGTCATATGAGGAAAGGTTGAAAAGACAAGGCTTGTATTCACTGGAGTTTAGAAGAATGAGAGGGGATCTTATGGAAACATATAAAATTATAAAAGGACTAGACAAGCTAGATGCAGGAAAAATGTTCTCAATATTGGGGGAGTCCAGAACCAGAGGCCACACAGTCTACGAATAAAGGGGAGGCCATTTAAAACTGAGGTGAGAAGGAACTTTTTCACCCAGAGAGTTGTGAGTTTGTGGAATTCTCTGCCACAGAGGGCAGTGGAGGCCAAATCATTGGATGGATTTAAGAGAGAGTTAGATAGAGCTCTAGGGGCTAGTGGAATCAAGGGATATGGGGAGATGGCAGGCACGGGTTATTGATTGTGGATGATCAGCCATGATCACAATGAATGGCGGTGCTGGCTCGAAGGGCTGAATGGCCTCCTCCTGCATCTATGTTTCTATGTTACTATGTCTCTATGTCTCTATGTCTCTATGTCTCTATGTCTCTATGTCTATGTCTCTATGTCTCTATGTGTCTATGTCTATGTCTCTATGTCTATGTCTCTATGTCTATGTCTATGTCTCTATGTCTATGTCTCTATGTCTCTATGTGTCTATGTCTATGTCTCTATGTCTCTATGTCTCTATGTGTCTATGTCTATGTCTCTATGTCTATGTCTCTATGTCTATGTCTATGTCTCTATGTCTATGTCTATGTCTCTGTGTCTATGTGTCTATGTGTCTATGTCTCTATGTCTATCTCTATGTCTCTATGTGTCTATGTCTATGTGTCTATGTGTCTATGTCTATGTCTCTATGTCTCTGTGTCTATGTGTCTATGTGTCTATGTCACTATGTCTATCTCTATGTCTCTATGTGTCTATGTGTCTATGTCTCTGTGTCTATGTGTCTATGTGTCTATGTGTCTATGTGTCTATGTGTCTATGTGTCTATGTGTCTATGTGTCTATGTCTATGTGTCTATGTGTCTATGTGTCTATGTGTCTATGTGTCTATGTGTCTATGTCTATGTGTCTATGTGTCTATGTGTCTATGTGTCTATGTGTCTATGTCTATGTGTCTATGTGTCTATGTGTCTATGTGTCTATGTGTCTATGTGTCTATGTGTCTATGTGTCTATGTCTATGTGTCTATGTGTCTATGTGTCTATGTGTCTATGTCTCTATGTCTATGTCTCTATGTCTATGTCTCTATGTCTCTATGTCTCTATGTCTATGTCTCTATGTCTCTATGTCTCTATGTCTCTATGTCTCTATGTCTATGTCTCTATGTCTATATGTCTATGTCTCTATGTCTCTATGTCTCTATGTCTATGTCTCTATGTCTCTATGTCTATGTCTCTATGTCTATGTCTCTATGTCTCTATGTCTCTATGTCTATGTCTCTATGTCTCTATGTCTATGTCTCTATGTCTCTATGTCTCTATGTCTCTATGTCTCTATGTCTCTATGTCTCTATGTCTCTATGTCTCTATGTCTCTATGTCTCTATGTCTATGTCTATGTCTCTATGTCTATGTCTATGTCTCTATGTCTATGTCTCTATGTCTATGTCTATGTCTCTATGTCTCTATGTCTCTATGTCTCTATGTCTATGTCTCTATGTCTCTATGTCTCTATGTCTCTATGTCTCTATGTCTATGTCTATGTCTCTATGTCTATGTCTCTATGTCTCTATGTCTCTATGTCTCTATGTCTCTATGTCTCTATGTCTCTATGTCTCTATGTCTCTATGTCTCTATGTCTCTATGTCTCTATGACTCTATGTCTATATGTCTCTATGTCTATGTCTATGTCTCTATGTCTATGTCTCTATGTCTATGTCTCTATGTCTCTATGTCTCTATGTCTCTAATAGCCTGGTGGTTGTTGGGAAGACGCTGCTCCTGACCCGGGATGTTACAGTTTTAGACTCTTGTACCTTTTTCAGATGGCAGGGGTAAAGGAGGTGGGGGAGACGGTGGTTAAAGGATGTCTTTAAACAGGTGCTGTAAATACCGTGATCATGTAACTCAGGCGAGAGGGAAACCTTAACCTGTTGTTTTCATTGCCATGGAAGCGATGAGTTGATGCTACGTACAAGAAGGCTTCGATAATCCGCTCTCCCTGGCGGTCTGCTGTGTGGTTCACTGGCTTTTGGTTCCTGCTCTCTGGGGTGGCACGGTGCCACAGTGGTTCGAGCTACTGCCTGACCGCCCCAGAGACCCCAGTTCAATCCTAAATAGAATCCCAGAGGACATAGGTGCAAGGCGAAGGGGGAAAGGTTTAACAGGAATCTGAGGGGTAGCTTTTTCACACAGATGGTGGTGGGTGTATGGAACGAGCTGCCAGAGGAGGTAGTTGAGGCTGGGATTATCCCCACATTTAAGAAACAGTCAGACGGACACATGGATAGGACAGGTTTGGAAGGATATGGACCAAACGCAGGCGGGTGGGACTAATGTAGCTGGCTGGTGTGGGCACGTTGGGCCGAAGGGCCTGTTTCTGTGCTGTACCTCTCTGTGACTATTCCCCTGTGAAACCGATAAGTTTAAAGGGAGTGCAGGAATCGAGGCCTGGGTGACTTCACAGATACAGCCCTCCTAGTCCACGCCGTCCAGCGATCACCCCACACACTCGCACTGTCCTGCACACACCAGCCACAATTTACAAATCAACCTACAAACCTGCACGTCTTTAGTGTGTGGGAGGAAACCGGAGCACCCGGAGAAACCCACGCTATCACAGGGAGAACGTACAAACTCCGTACACACAGCACCCGTAGTCTGGTTACAGACCTCTAGCCAAGCATCTGACTCGTTTACTATTGTCCTGCCAAAGATACAGCACAAAAGGGCAGCACGGTGGCATAGTGGTAGAGTTGCTGCCTCACAGTGCCCGGGACCCAGGTTCGATCCTGACTACGGGTGCTGTCTGTACGGAGTTAGTGCGTTCTCCTCATGACCTGCGTGGGTTTTCTGTGGGTCTAAAGACGTGCAGGTATGTAGGTAGACACAGAGTGCTGGAGTAACTCAGCGGGTCAGGCAGCATCTGTGGAGAACATGGTTAGGTGACGTTTCACAGAGTGCTGGAGTAACTCAGCGGGTCAGGCAGCATCTGTGGAGAACATGGATAGGTGACGTTTCAGGTCGGGACCCTTCTTCAGACTGGCAAATTCAGTCGACCCATTAACCTACACAACTTTCCTTTGCCAGTCCAAGGAAGGGTTCTGACCCGAAACAACACCCATCCTTTTCCTCCACAGATGCTGCCTGACCCGCTGAGTTACTCCAGCACTTTGTGCATGTCTTTGGTATAAACCAGCATTTGCAATTCCAGTCTACCCTGGTGTGGAGGTGAATTGGCTTCTGTAAATAGTCCCTAGTGTGCAGGATAGAACTAGCATACAGGTGATCGCTGGTCGGTGTGGATTCGGTGGGCCGAAGAGCCTGTTTCCACGTTGTATCTCAAACTAAAACTCAAAACATAAGTGGACAGTTTGAACAGTGCAGTTCAGTTTATTGTCACGTGTACCGAGGTACAGTGAAAAGCTTTCGTTGCGTGCTAACCAGTCAGCGCAAAGACAATGCATAGAATCATAGAAAATAGGTGCAGGAGGAGGCCATTTGGCCCTTCGAGCCAGCACCGCCATTCATTATGATCATGGCTGATCATCCACAATCAGTAACCCGTGCCTGCCTTCTCCCCATATCCCTTGATTCCGCTAGCCCCTAGAGCTCTATCCAACTCTCTCTATCTACCATCCAGTGAATTGGCCTCCACTGCCCTTTGTGGCAGAGAATTCCACAAATTCACAACTCTCTGGGTGAAAAAGTTCCTTCTCACCTCAGTTTTAAATGGCCTCCCCTTTATTCTTAGACTGTGTGGCCCCTGGTTCTGGACTCGCCCAACATTGGGAACATTTTTCCTGCATCTAGTTTGTCCAGTCCTTTTTTAATTTTATACGTCTCTATAAGATCCCCTCTCATACTTCTAAACTCCAGTGAATACAAGCCCAGCCTTTCCAATCTTTCCTCGTACGACTACATGACTACATGATTACACGAGCCGTGTGCAGGGTACAGAGACAGGAGTAGAGATGGGAGAGTGGTGGGGAGATTGTAATATGTGATGGTAGATCTGCTTCACAAGTTAAAGGAGCAGAATTAGGCCATTCGGCCCATCGAGTTTACTCCGCCATTCAATCATGGCTGATCTCTGCCTCCTAATCCCATTTTCTTGCCTTCTCCCCATAACCCTTGACACCCGTTCTAATCAAGAACGTCTATCCACTGACTTGGCCTCCACAGTTTGCCTCTGTGACTGGCACACAAACAGTGGCCTGGGTTGGGGGCCAAGACCGTTCTCTCCGCGCCCCCCTCCTCCACCCCCCCCTCTCCCTCACACTGACCCTCTGCACACACACACATCCCTTTAAGGAACGACTCATTTCTTCCAGGCAGGAAGGGGATCGGTTCCATTTGCAGTCCGGCTGCTCGCTGCCAGAGCTGTTCCAGGATTTATCATCTGCTCCACAATTCCTGGGTAAAGAGCAAAGTATTCCCGGCGGGCTTGGCCAGCATCCAGACTGTAAACTGCTGACAAAAGGCTGTAAACTGATAGCCGCGCAGAATGGGCAGAGTGGGGCACAGTTATCACCAGTCCCGACTGCTCCCTGCTTGCACGCACTGACCCCATGCATTTATCGCCAGTCCCGACTGCTCCCTGCTTGCACGCACTGACCCCATGCATTTATTTATAACTGTGGGGACAGCAATCAAATATGTACATCCACACTCAGGCACACACACACACACACACACACACACTATACACACGCACACCCACGCAACACACACTATACACATGCTACACGCACACACTATACAGACACGCACACCCATGCAACACACACATGACACACACGCACACCCACGCAGCACACACTATACACATGCTACACGCACACACAACACACACTATACACACACGCACACCCACGCAGCACACACTGTACACATGCTACATGCACACACACGCACACACACACAACACACACTATACACACACACACCCACGCAACACACACACACCCACGCACACACACTATACACATGCTACACGCACACACAACACACACTACACACGCACACCCACGCAGCACACACTATACACATGCTACACGCACACACACTATACAGACACGCACACCCATGCACACACACACCACACGCACACACTATACACACACACCCACGCAACACACACGAAACACGCGCACACACTATATACACAAGCACACCCACACAACACACACAATACGCACACACGCTATACACATGCTACACGGGGACACACTATACACACGCACACTCTATACACACACACCACACTATACACACGCACACACACTATACACATGCTACACACACTATACACACACACCAGACACACATGCTCCACAGACACACACGCGCTCACACCCTTACACTAACACACACAGTAATACATTCCCCCAACACACACACATCAACTTTCCCCACATCACCAATATTTTCCCTCCCTCACGCCAGCTTCCCCCACACTCTCTCTCTCACGCCAACATTCTCCCACACAGAAGCACAAACTCACACACACATGGACACCCACACACACATGGGGACACACACACACATGGGGGCACACACACACACACATGGACACACACACACACCCACACACACCCACACACACACATGGGGGCACACACACACACACCCCCACACACACACACCCACACACCCCCACACACCCACACACACACCCACACACCCCCACACACACACACACACACCCACACACACCCACACACACACACACACACCCACACACCCCCACACACCCACACACACACCCACACACACCCACATGTAGATGTTTAGCAAGACTCACCCAAGTGTGTGTCCGACTTCCCAGAGCGGTCAGTGATCTCCACTCCTCCACAGGGGGAACGGCTCCTCAACACCAGCACCAGGGGGGCAGCTCCCTCACTCACTCTCACTCTCTCTCTCCCTCCCTCTACTTACTTTCTCACTCTCTCTCTCTCTCTCTCCTTCACTCTCTCTCTCTCCTTCACTCTCTCTCTCTCTCTCCCTCTCTCTCTCCCTCTCTCTCTCCCTCTCCTTCACTCTCTCTCTCTCTCTCCCTCTCTCTCTCCCTCTCTCTCTCCCTCTCCTTCACTCTCTCTCTCTCTCTCCCTCTCTCTCTCTCTCCTTCACTCTCTCTCTCTCTCTCCTCTCTCTCTCCCTCCTCTCTCTCTCTCTCCTTCACTCTCTCTCTCTCTCTCTCTCTCTCTCTCACTCTCTCTCTCCCTCCCTCTACTTACTTTCTCTCTCTCTCTCTCTCTCTCTCTCTCTCTCTCTCTCCTTCTCCTTCACTCTCTCTCTCTCTCTCTCTCTCTCTCCCTCTCTCTCTCCTTCACTCTCTCTCTCTCTCTCTCTCTCTCTCTCTCTCTCTCTCTCTCTCTCTCTCTCTCTCTCTCTCTCTCTCTCTCTCTCTCTCTCTCTCTCTCTCCTTCACTCTCTCTCTCTCTCTCTCTCTCTCTCCCCTCAGAGAATGCCAGGAGGTATCACTGGTGTGAGCATGTGCAGAGCTGGAGAGTGTGAGGGGGGGGGGGTGGGAAGGGGTGGCAGTGGGGGGGTGTGTGAGGGGTGAGTGTGTGGGGGGGGTGGGTGTGTGGGGGGTGGTGTGTGGGGGGGGTGTGTGAGGGGGTGAGTGTGTGGGGGGGGGTGAGTGTGTGGGGGGTGGTGTGTGGGGGGGTGTGTGAGGGGGTGAGTGTGTGGGGGGGGGTGTGTGTGTGGGGGGTTGTGTGTGAGGGGGTGAGTGTGTGGGGGGGGGTGTGTGTGTGGGGGGTGTGTGTGAGGGGGTGAGTGTGGGGGGTGTGTGTGAGGGGGGTGGGTGTGTGGGGGGGTGTGTGTGAGGGGGTGAGTGTGGGTGTGTGTGAGTGTGGGGGGGGGGGTGTGTGGAGGGGGGTGTGGAGGAGTGTGAGGGGGTGGCAGTGGGTGGGTGTGTGGGGGGGTGTGAGTGTGAGGGGGTGGCAGTGGGTGAGTGTGAGGGGGGTGGGTGTGTGGGGGGGGGTGGCCATGGGTGTGAGGGGGTGGGTGTGGGGGGGTGGGTGTGGGACCGTGTGAGTGTGAGTGGGTGGGTGTGTGGGGGGGGTGTGTGTGAGGGTGTGGGGGGGTGTGAGTGTGAGTGGGTGGGGTGTGTGTGGGGGGTGTGTGAGTGTGAGGGGGGTGGCAGTGGGTGAGTGTGTGGGGTGTGTGAGGGGGGTGGGTGTGTGGGGTGTGTGAGGGGGGTGGGTGTGTGAGGGGGTGGGTGTGTGGGGTGTGTGAGGGGGGTGGGTGTGTGAGGGGGTGAGTGTGTGGGGTGAGTGAGTGGGTGGGGTGTGTGGGGTGTGTGAGGGGGTGGGGTGTGTGGGGTGTGTGAGGGGGTGGGTGTGTGGGGTGTGTGAGGGGGGTGGGTGAGGGGGGTGGGTGTGTGGGGTGTGTGAGGGGGGTGGGTGTGTGGGGTGTGTGAGGGGGGTGAGTGTGTGGGGTGTGTGAGGGGGGTGGGTGTGTGAGGGGGGTGGGTGTGTGAGGGGGGTGGGGTGTGTGGGGTGTGTGAGGGGGTGGGTGTGTGGGGGGTGTGAGGGGGTGGGTGTGTGGGGGGTGTGAGGGGGTGGGTGTGTGAGGGGGGTGGGTGTGTGAGGGGGTGGGTGTGTGGGGTGTGTGAGGGGGTGGGTGTGTGGGGGGTGTGAGGGGGGTGGGTGTGTGGGGGGTGTGTGAGGGGGTGGGTGTGAGGGGGTGGGTGTGAGGGGGGTGGGGTGTGGGTGGCACTGAACCTGTAGGCTTGTGTTTCAGTGCTGTGAC
Source organism: Rhinoraja longicauda (assembly GCF_053455715.1). Taxonomy (NCBI): domain Eukaryota; kingdom Metazoa; phylum Chordata; class Chondrichthyes; order Rajiformes; family Arhynchobatidae; genus Rhinoraja; species Rhinoraja longicauda. Next base: position 16,168,999 of record NC_135992.1, on the reverse strand, counting down.
TTTAAAGGAAGCACTTTGCTGCACGGTCTCTCTCCTGAGGCCACATCGTCCAGCTTTTGTAGCTTTGCAAATTCTCCTGGCAGCCGCCAGATTTCACACACTGAAGGCACAAGGAACTGCAGATGCTGGTTTACAAAAAAAGACACAAAGTGCTGGAGTAAGGGGCGGCACGGTGGCGCAGCGGTAGAGTTGCTGCCTCACAGCGCCAGAGACCCCAGTTGGATCCTGACTACATGTATTGTCTGTACAGAGTTTGT